>NW_027673173.1:0-202000 GCF_964194105.1 Spermophilus citellus | reverse complement strand
GTCACTGCTTAGGGCTACATCAAGAGGAAACAAAACATAGAGATAGAAGGTGAAACTACTTTATTGTGTCAAGTTTCAAGAAGCTAGCACAAACCGTGTTGGATTTAGAGTTCCAAATACATCTATGAATATAGGAGAAAACAGAGTAAAACCTAAAAATTCAAACTGTTACTGGAAACGAACGCTTCAACATAGAGGAACGAAATTTGGGGAACCAAGTCACCTTAGTGTACTGATCATTACCTGAAAGTATCATCCAGTTTGTGTGAAAAAATATTTGCTGAGATTTCTGGAGATTCGTCATTTTGGGAAGCCTGGCAACCCCTTTCCATGAAAGTGTTTCTCGCCAGTCACTGCTTAGGGCTACACCAAGAGGAAACAAAACATAGAGATATAACGTGAAACTACTTTATCGTTTCAAGTTTCAAGAAGCTAGCACAAACAGTGTTGGATTTAGAGTTCCAAATATATCTATCAATATAGGAGAAAACAGAGTGAAACCTAAAAAATCAAACTGTTACTGGAAACGAACGCTTCAACATACAAGAACGAAATCTGGGGAACCAAGTCGCCTTAGTGTACTGATCATTACCTGAAAGTATCATCCAGTTTGGGTGAAAAAATATTTGCTGAGATTTCTGGAGATTCGTCATTTTGGGAAGCCTGGCAACCCCTTTCCATGAAAGTGTTTCTCGCCTATCACTGCTTAGGGCTACATCAAGAGGAAACAAAACATAGAGGTAGAACGTGAAACTACTTTTTTGTGTCAAGTTTCAAGAAGCTAGCACAAACCGTGTTGGATTTAGAGTTCCAAATACATCTGTCAATATAGGAGAAAACAGAGTGAAACCTAAAAATTCAAACTGTTACTGGAAACGAACGCTTCATCATAGAAGAACGAAATTTGGGGAACCAAGTCGCCTTAGTGTACTGATCATTACCTGAAAGTATCATCCAGTTTGGGTGAAAAAATATTTGCTGAGATTTCTGTAGATTCGTAATTTTGGGAAGCTTGGCAACCCCTTTCCATGAAAGTGTTTCTCGCCAGTCACTGCTTAGGACTACATCATCTGGGAACAAAACATAGAGATAGAACGTGAAACTACTTTATTGTGTCAAGTTTCAAGAAGCTAGCACAAACCGTGTTGGATTTAGAGTTCCAAATACATCTATCAATATAGGAGAAAACAGAGTGAAACCTAAAAATTCAAACTGTTACTGGAAACGAACGCTTCAACATAGAAGAACGAAATCTGGGGAACCAAGTCGCCTTAGTGTACTGATCATTACCTGAAAGTATCATCCAGTTTGGGTGAAAAAATATTTGCTGAGATTTCTGGAGATTCGTAATTTTGCAAAGCCTGGCAACCCCTTTCCATGAAAGTGTTGCTCGCCAGTCACTGCTTAGGGCTACATCAAGAGGAAACAAAACATAGAGATAGAAGGTGAAACTACTTTATTGTGTCAAGTTTCAAGAAGCTAGCACAAACCGTGTTGGATTTAGAGTTCCAAATACATCTATCAATATAGGAGAAAACAGAGTGAAACCTAAAAATTCAAACTGTTACTGGAAACGAACGCTTCAACATAGAAGAACGAAATTTGGGGAACCAAGTCGCCTTAGTGTACTGATCATTACCTGAAAGTATCATCCAGTTTGGGTGAAAAAATATTTGCTGAGATTTCTGTAGATTCGTAATTTTTGGAAGCTTGGCAACCCCTTTCCATGAAAGTGTTTCTCGCCAGTCACTGCTTAGGGCTACATCATCAGGAAACAAAACATAGAGATAGAACGTGAAAGTCCTTTATTGTGTCAAGTTTCAAGAAGCTAGCACAAACCGTGTTGGATTTAGAGTTCCAAATACATCTATCAATATAGGAGAAAACAGAGTGATACCTAAAAATTCAAACTGTTACTGGAAACGAACGCTTCAACATAGAAGACCGAAATCTGGGGAACCAAGTCGCCTTATTGTTCTGATCGTTACCTGAAAGTATCATCCAGTTTGGGTGAAAAAATATTTGCTGAGATTTCTGGAGATTCGTAATTTTGGGAAGCCTGGCAACCCCTTTCCATGAAAGTGTTTCTCGCCAGTCACTGCTTAGGGCTACATCAAGAGGAAACAAAACATAGAGATAGAAGGTGAAACTACTATATTGTGTCAAGTTTCAAGAAGCTAGCACAAACCGTGTTGGATTTAGAGTTCCAAATACATCTATCAATATAGGAGAAAACAGAGTGAAACCTAAAAATTCAAACTGTTACTGGAAACGAACGCTTCAACATAGAATAACGAAATTTGGGGAACCAAGTCGCCTTTGTGTACTGATCATTACCTGAAAGTATCATCCAGTTTGGGTGAAAAAATATTTGTTGAGATTTCTGGAGATTCGTAATTTTGCAAAGCCTGGCAACCCCTTTCCATTGAAGTGTTTCTCGCCAGTCACTGCTTAGGGCTACATCAAGAGGAAACAAAACATAGAGATAGAAGGTGAAACTACTTTATTGTGTCAAGTTTCAAGAAGCTAGCACAAACCGTGTTGGATTTAGAGTTCCAAATACATCTATCAATATAGGAGAAAACAGAGTGAAACCTAAAAATTCAAACTGTTACTGGAAACGAACGCTTCAACATAGAAGAACGAAATCTGGGCAACCAAGTCGCCTTAGTGTACTGATCATTACCTGAAAGTATCATCCAGTTTGGGTGAAAAAATATTTGCTGAGATTTCTGTAGATTCGTAATTTTGGGAAGCTTGGCAACCCCTTTCCATGAAAGTGTTTCTTGCCAGTCACTGCTTAGGGCTACAAAAAGAGGAAAGAAAACATAGAGATAGAAGGTGAAACTACTTTATTGTGTCAAGTTTCAAGAAGCTAGCACAAACCGTGTTGGATTTAGAGTTCCAAATACATCTATCAATATAGGAGAAAACAGAGTGAAACCTAAAAATTCAAACTGTTACTGGAAACGAACGCTTCAACATAGAAGAACGAAATCTGGGCAACCATGTCGCCTTAGTGTACTGATCATTACCTGAAAGTATCATCCAGTTTGGGTGAAAAAATATTTGCTGGATTTCTGGAGATTCGTCATTTTGGGAAGCCTGGCAACCCCTTTCCATGAGAGAGTTTCTCGCCAGTCACTGCTTAGGGCTACATCAAGAGGAAACAAAACATAGAGATAGAACGTGAAACTACTTTATTGTGTCAAGTTTCAAGAAGCTAGCACAAACCGTGTTGGATTTAGAGTTCCAAATACATCTATGAATATAGGAGAAAACAGAGTGAAACCTAAAAATTCAAACTGTTACTGGAAACGAACGCTTCAACATAGAAGAACGAAATTTGGGGAACCAAGTCACCTTAGTGTACTGATCATTACCTGAAAGTATCATCCAGTTTGGGTGAAAAAATATTTGCTGAGATTTCTGGAGATTCGTCATTTTGGGAAGCCTGGCAACCCCTTTCCATGAAAGTGTTTCTCGCAAGTCACTGCTTAGGGCTACATCAAGAGGAAACAAAACATAGAGGTAGAACGTGAAACTACTTTTTTGTGTCAAGTTTCAAGAAGCTAGCACAAACCGTGTTGGATTTAGAGTTCCAAATACATCTATCAATATAGGAGAAAACAGAGTGAAACCTAAAAATTCAAACTGTTACTGGAAACGAATGCTTCAACATAGAAGAATGAAATTTGGGGAACCAAGTCTCCTTAGTGTACTGATCATTACCTGAAAGTATCATCCAGTTTGGGTGAAAAAATATTTGCTGAGATTTCTGGAGATTCGTAATTTTGGGAAGCCTGGCAACCCCTTTCCATGAAAGTGTTTCTCTCCAGTCACTGCTTAGGGCTACATCAAGAGGAAACAAAACATAGAGATAGAACGTGAAACTACTTTATTGTGTCAAGTTTCAAGAAGCTAGCACAAACCGTGTTGGATTTAGAGTTCCAAATACTTCTATCTATATAGGAGAAAACAGAGTGAAACCTAAAAATTCAAACTGTTACTGGAAACGAACGCTTCAACATACAAGAACGAAATCTGGGGAACCAAGTCGCCTTAGTGTACTGATCATTACCTGAAAGTATCATCCAGTTTGGGTGAAAAAATATTTGCTGAGATTTCTGGAGATTCGTCATTTTGGGAAGCCTGGCAACCCCTTTCCATGAAAGTGTTTCTCGCCAGTCACTGCTTAGGGCTACATCAAGAGGAAACAAAACATAGAGGTAGAACGTGAAACTACTTTTTTGTGTCAAGTTTCAAGAAGCTAGCACAAACCGTGTTGGATTTAGAGTTCCAAATACATCTGTCAATATAGGAGAAAACAGAGTGAAACCTAAAAATTCAAACTGTTACTGGAAACGAACGCTTCATCATAGAAGAACGAAATTTGGGGAACCAAGTCGCCTTAGTGTACTGATCATTACCTGAAAGTATCATCCAGTTTGGGTGAAAAAATATTTGCTGAGATTTCTGTAGATTCGTAATTTTGGGAAGCTTGGCAACCCCTTTCCATGAAAGTGTTTCTCGCCAGTCACTGCTTAGGGCTACATCATCTGGGAACAAAACATAGAGATAGAACGTGAAACTACTTTATTGTGTCAAGTTTCAAGAAGCTAGCACAAACCGTGTTGGATTTAGAGTTCCAAATACATCTATCAATATAGGAGAAAACAGAGTGAAACCTAAAAATTCAAACTGTTACTGGAAACGAACGCTTCAACATAGAAGAACGAAATCTGGGGAACCAAGTCGCCTTAGTGTACTGATCATTACCTGAAAGTATCATCCAGTTTGGGTGAAAAAATATTTGCTGAGATTTCTGGAGATTCGTAATTTTGCAAAGCCTGGCAACCCCTTTCCATGAAAGTGTTGCTCGCCAGTCACTGCTTAGGGCTACATCAAGAGGAAACAAAACATAGAGATAGAAGGTGAAACTACTTTATTGTGTCAAGTTTCAAGAAGCTAGCACAAACCGTGTTGGATTTAGAGTTCCAAATACATCTATCAATATAGGAGAAAACAGAGTGAAACCTAAAAATTCAAACTGTTACTGGAAACGAACGCTTCAACATAGAAGAACGAAATTTGGGGAACCAAGTCGCCTTAGTGTACTGATCATTACCTGAAAGTATCATCCAGTTTGGGTGAAAAAATATTTGCTGAGATTTCTGTAGATTCGTAATTTTTGGAAGCTTGGCAACCCCTTTCCATGAAAGTGTTTCTCGCCAGTCACTGCTTAGGGCTACATCATCAGGAAACAAAACATAGAGATAGAACGTGAAAGTCCTTTATTGTGTCAAGTTTCAAGAAGCTAGCACAAACCGTGTTGGATTTAGAGTTCCAAATACATCTATCAATATAGGAGAAAACAGAGTGAAACCTAAAAATTCAAACTGTTACTGGAAACGAACGCTTCAACATAGAAGAACGAAATCTGGGGAACCAAGTCGCCTTAGTGTACTGATCATTACCTGAAAGTATCATCCAGTTTGGGTGAAAAAATATTTGCTGAGATTTCTGTAGATTCGTAATTTTGGGAAGCTTGGCAACCCCTTTCCATGAAAGTGTTTCTTGCCAGTCACTGCTTAGGGATACATCATCAGGAAACAAAACATAGAGATAGAACGTGAAACTACTTTATTGTGTTTGTTTCAAGAAGCTAGCACAAACCGTGTTGGATTTAGAGTTCCTAATACATCTATCAATATAGAAGAAAACAGAGTGAAACCTAAAAATTCAAACTGTTACTGGAAACGAAAGCTTCAACATAGAAGAACGAAATCTGGGGAACCAAGTCGCCTTAGTGTACTGCTCATTAGCTGAAAGTATCATCCATTTTGGGAGAAAAAATATTTGCTGAGATTTCTGGAGATTCGTAATTTTGGGAAGCCTGGCAACCCCTTTCCATGAAAGTGTTTCTCGCCAGTCACTGCTTAGGGCTACATCAAGAGGAAACAAAACATAGAGATAGAACGTGAAACTACTTTATTGTGTCAAGTTTCAAGAAGCTAGCACAAACCGTGTTGGATTTAGAGTTCGAAATACATCTATCAATATAGGAGAAAACAGAGTGAAACCTAAAAATTCAAACTGTTACTGGAAACGAACGCTTCAACATAGAAGACCGAAATCTGGGGAACCAAGTCGCCTTAGTGTACTGATCATTACCTGAAAGTATCATCCAGTTTGGGTGAAAAAATATTTGCTGAGATTTCTGGAGATTCGTAATTTTGGGAAGCTTGGCAACCCCTTTCCATGAAAGTGTTTCTCGCCAGTCACTGCTTAGGGCTACATCAAGAGGAAACAAAACATAGAGATAGAACGTGAAACTACTTTATTGTGTCAAGTTTCAAGAAGCTAGCACAAACCGTGTTGGATTTAGAGTTCGAAATACATCTATCAATATAGGAGAAAACAGAGTGAAACCTAAAAATTCAAACTGTTACTGGAAACGAACGCTTCAACATAGAAGACTGAAATCTGGGGAAACAAGTCGCCTTAGTGTACTGATCATTACCTGAAAGTATCATCCAGTTTGGGTGAAAAAATATTTGCTGAGATTTCTGTAGATTCCTAATTTTGGGAAGCTTGGCAACCCCTTTCCATGAAAGTGTTCCTCGCCAGTCACTGCTTAGGGCTACAAAAAGTGGAAACAAAACATAGAGATAGAACATGAAACTACTTTATTGTGTCAAGTTTCAAGAAGCTAGCACAAACCGTGTTGGATTTAGAGTTCCAAATACATCTATCAATATAGGAGAAAACAGAGTGAAACCTAAAAAATCAAACTGTTACTGGAAACGAACGCTTCAACATACAAGAACGAAATCTGGGGAACCAAGTCACCTTAGTGTACTGATCATTACCTGAAAGTATCATCCAGTTTGGTTGAAAAAATATTTGCTGAGATTTCTGTAGATTCGTAATTTTGGGAAGCCTGGCAACCCCTTTCCATGAAAGTGTTCCTCTCCAGTCACTGCTTAGGGCTACATCAAGAGGAAACAAAACATAGAGATAGAACGTGAAACTACTTTATTGTGTCAACTTTCAAGAAGCTAGCACAAACCGTGTTGGATTTAGAGTTCCAAATACATCTATCTATATAGGAGAAAACAGAGTGAAACCTAAAAATTCAAACTGTTACTGGAAACGAACGCTTCAACATAGAAGAACGAAATCTGGGGAACCAAGTCGCCTTAGTGTACTGATCATTACCTGAAAGTATCATCCAGTTTGGGTGAAAAAATATTTGCTGAGATTTCTGTAGATTCGTAATTTTGGGAAGCTTGGCAACCCCTTTCCATGAAAGTGTTTCTTGCCAGTCACTGCTTAGGGATACATCATCAGGAAACAAAACATAGAGATAGAACGTGAAACTACTTTATTGTGTTTGTTTCAAGAAGCTAGCACAAACCGTGTTGGATTTAGAGTTCCAAATACATCTATCAATATAGGAGAAAACAGAGTGAAACCTAAAAATTCAAACTGTTACTGGAAACGAACGCTTCAACATAGAAGAACGAAATCTGGGGAACCATGTCGCCTTAGTGTACTGCTCATTAGCTGAAAGTATCATCCATTTTGGGAGAAAAAATATTTGCTGAGATTTCTGGAGATTCGTAATTTTGGGAAGCCTGGCAACCCTTTTCCATGAAAGTGTTTCTCGCCAGTCACTGCTTAGGGCTACATCAAGAGGAAACAAAACATAGAGATAGAACGTGAAACTACTTTATTGTGTCAAGTTTCAAGAAGCTAGCACAAACCGTGTTGGATTTAGAGTTCCAAATACATCTATCCATATAGGAGAAAACAGAGTGAAACCTAAAAATTCAAACTGTTACTGGAAACGAACGCTTCAACATAGAAGAACGAAATCTGGGGAACCAAGTCGCCTTAGTGTACTGATCATTACCTGAAAGTATCATCCAGTTTGGGTGAAAAAATATTTGTTGAGATTTCTGGAGATTCGTAATTTTGGGAAGCTTGGCAACCCCTTTCCATGAAAGTGTTTCTCGCCAGTCACTGCTTAGGGCTACATCAACAGGAAAAAAAAAAAATAGAGATAGAACGTGAAAGTACTTTATTGTGTCAAGTTTCAAGAAGCTAGCACAAACCGTGTTGGATTTAGAGTTCCAAATATATCTATCAATATAGGAGAAAACAGAGTGAAACCTAAAAATTCAAACTGTTACTGGAAACGAACGCTTCAACATAGAAGACCGAAATCTGGGGAACCAAGTCGCCTTAGTGTACTGATCATTACCTGAAAGTATCATCCAGTTTGGGTGAAAAAATATTTGCTGAGATTTCTGTAGATTCGTAATTTTTGGAAGCTTGGCAACCCCTTTCCATGAAAGTGTTTCTCGCCAGTCACTGCTTAGGGCTACATCAAGAGGAAACAAAACATAGAGGTAGAACGTGAAACTACTTTTTTGTGTCAAGTTTCAAGAAGCTAGCACAAACCGTGTTGGATTTAGAGTTCCAAATACATCTATCAATATAGGAGAAAACAGAGTGAAACCTAAAAATTCAAACTGTTACTGGAAACGAACGCTTCAACATAGAAGAACGAAATTTGGGGAACCAAGTCGCCTTAGTGTACTGATCATTACCTGAAAGTATCATCCAGTTTGGGTGAAAAAATATTTGCTGAGATTTCTGTAGATTCCTAATTTTGGGAAGCTTGGCAACCCCTTTCCATGAAAGTGTTCCTCGCCAGTCACTGCTTAGGGCTACAAAAAGAGGAAACAAAACATAGAGATAGAACATGAAACTACTTTATTGTGTCAAGTTTCAAGAAGCTAGCACAAACCGTGTTGGATTTAGAGTTCCAAATACATCTATCAATATAGGAGAAAACAGAGTGAAACCTAAAAATTCATACTGTTACTGGAAACGAACGCTTCAACATAGAAGAACGAAATCTGGGGAACCAAGTCGCCTTAGTGTACTGATCATTACCTGAAAGTATCATCCAGTTTGGGTGAAAAAATATTTGCTTAGATTTCTGGAGATTCGTCATTTTGGGAAGCCTGGCAACCCCTTTCCATGAAAGTGTTTCTCGCCAGTCACTGCTTAGGGCTACATCAAGAGGAAACAAAACATAGAGATAGAAGGTGAAACTACTTTATTGTGTCAAGTTTCAAGAAGCTAGCACAAACCGTGTTGGATTTAGAGTTCCAAATACATCTATGAATATAGGAGAAAACAGAGTAAAACCTAAAAATTCAAACTGTTACTGGAAACGAACGCTTCAACATAGAGGAACGAAATTTGGGGAACCAAGTCACCTTAGTGTACTGATCATTACCTGAAAGTATCATCCAGTTTGGGTGAAAAAATATTTGCTGAGATTTCTGGAGATTCGTCATTTTGGGAAGCCTGGCAACCCCTTTCCATGAAAGTGTTTCTCGCCAGTCACTGCTTAGGGCTACACCAAGAGGAAACAAAACATAGAGATATAACGTGAAACTACTTTATCGTTTCAAGTTTCAAGAAGCTAGCACAAACAGTGTTGGATTTAGAGTTCCAAATATATCTATCAATATAGGAGAAAACAGAGTGAAACCTAAAAAATCAAACTGTTACTGGAAACGAACGCTTCAACATACAAGAACGAAATCTGGGGAACCAAGTCGCCTTAGTGTACTGATCATTACCTGAAAGTATCATCCAGTTTGGGTGAAAAAATATTTGCTGAGATTTCTGGAGATTCGTCATTTTGGGAAGCCTGGCAACCCCTTTCCATGAAAGTGTTTCTCGCCAGTCACTGCTTAGGGCTACATCAAGAGGAAACAAAACATAGAGGTAGAACGTGAAACTACTTTTTTGTGTCAAGTTTCAAGAAGCTAGCACAAACCGTGTTGGATTTAGAGTTCCAAATACATCTGTCAATATAGGAGAAAACAGAGTGAAACCTAAAAATTCAAACTGTTACTGGAAACGAACGCTTCATCATAGAAGAACGAAATTTGGGGAACCAAGTCGCCTTAGTGTACTGATCATTACCTGAAAGTATCATCCAGTTTGGGTGAAAAAATATTTGCTGAGATTTCTGTAGATTCGTAATTTTGGGAAGCTTGGCAACCCCTTTCCATGAAAGTGTTTCTCGCCAGTCACTGCTTAGGGCTACATCATCTGGGAACAAAACATAGAGATAGAACGTGAAACTACTTTATTGTGTCAAGTTTCAAGAAGCTAGCACAAACCGTGTTGGATTTAGAGTTCCAAATACATCTATCAATATAGGAGAAAACAGAGTGAAACCTAAAAATTCAAACTGTTACTGGAAACGAACGCTTCAACATAGAAGAACGAAATCTGGGGAACCAAGTCGCCTTAGTGTACTGATCATTACCTGAAAGTATCATCCAGTTTGGGTGAAAAAATATTTGCTGAGATTTCTGGAGATTCGTAATTTTGCAAAGCCTGGCAACCCCTTTCCATGAAAGTGTTGCTCGCCAGTCACTGCTTAGGGCTACATCAAGAGGAAACAAAACATAGAGATAGAAGGTGAAACTACTTTATTGTGTCAAGTTTCAAGAAGCTAGCACAAACCGTGTTGGATTTAGAGTTCCAAATACATCTATCAATATAGGAGAAAACAGAGTGAAACCTAAAAATTCAAACTGTTACTGGAAACGAACGCTTCAACATAGAAGAACGAAATTTGGGGAACCAAGTCGCCTTAGTGTACTGATCATTACCTGAAAGTATCATCCAGTTTGGGTGAAAAAATATTTGCTGAGATTTCTGTAGATTCGTAATTTTTGGAAGCTTGGCAACCCCTTTCCATGAAAGTGTTTCTCGCCAGTCACTGCTTAGGGCTACATCATCAGGAAACAAAACATAGAGATAGAACGTGAAAGTCCTTTATTGTGTCAAGTTTCAAGAAGCTAGCACAAACCGTGTTGGATTTAGAGTTCCAAATACATCTATCTATATAGGAGAAAACAGAGTGAAACCTAAAAATTCAAACTGTTACTGGAAACGAACGCTTCAACATAGAAGAACGAAATCTGGGGAACCAAGTCGCCTTAGTGTACTGATCATTACCTGAAAGTATCATCCAGTTTGGGTGAAAAAATATTTGCTGAGATTTCTGTAGATTCGTAATTTTGGGAAGCTTGGCAACCCCTTTCCATGAAAGTGTTTCTTGCCAGTCACTGCTTAGGGATACATCATCAGGAAACAAAACATAGAGATAGAACGTGAAACTACTTTATTGTGTTTGTTTCAAGAAGCTAGCACAAACCGTGTTGGATTTAGAGTTCCAAATACATCTATCAATATAGGAGAAAACAGAGTGAAACCTAAAAATTCAAACTGTTACTGGAAACGAACGCTTCAACATAGAAGAACGAAATCTGGGGAACCATGTCGCCTTAGTGTACTGCTCATTAGCTGAAAGTATCATCCATTTTGGGAGAAAAAATATTTGCTGAGATTTCTGGAGATTCGTAATTTTGGGAAGCCTGGCAACCCTTTTCCATGAAAGTGTTTCTCGCCAGTCACTGCTTAGGGCTACATCAAGAGGAAACAAAACATAGAGATAGAACGTGAAACTACTTTATTGTGTCAAGTTTCAAGAAGCTAGCACAAACCGTGTTGGATTTAGAGTTCCAAATACATCTATCCATATAGGAGAAAACAGAGTGAAACCTAAAAATTCAAACTGTTACTGGAAACGAACGCTTCAACATAGAAGAACGAAATCTGGGGAACCAAGTCGCCTTAGTGTACTGATCATTACCTGAAAGTATCATCCAGTTTGGGTGAAAAAATATTTGCTGAGATTTCTGGAGATTCGTAATTTTGGGAAGCTTGGCAACCCCTTTCCATGAAAGTGTTTCTCGCCAGTCACTGCTTAGGGCTACATCATCAGAAAAAAAACATAGAGATAGAACGTGAAAGTACTTTATTGTGTCAAGTTTCAAGAAGCTAGCACAAACCGTGTTGGATTTAGAGTTCCAAATATATCTATCAATATAGGAGAAAACAGAGTGAAACCTAAAAATTCAAACTGTTACTGGAAACGAACGCTTCAACATAGAAGACCGAAATCTGGGGAACCAAGTCGCCTTAGTGTACTGATCATTACCTGAAAGTATCATCCAGTTTGGGTGAAAAAATATTTGCTGAGATTTCTGTAGATTCGTAATTTTTGGAAGCTTGGCAACCCCTTTCCATGAAAGTGTTTCTCGCCAGTCACTGCTTAGGGCTACATCAAGAGGAAACAAAACATAGAGGTAGAACGTGAAACTACTTTTTTGTGTCAAGTTTCAAGAAGCTAGCACAAACCGTGTTGGATTTAGAGTTCCAAATACATCTATCAATATAGGAGAAAACAGAGTGAAACCTAAAAATTCAAACTGTTACTGGAAACGAACGCTTCAACATAGAAGAACGAAATTTGGGGAACCAAGTCGCCTTAGTGTACTGATCATTACCTGAAAGTATCATCCAGTTTGGGTGAAAAAATATTTGCTGAGATTTCTGTAGATTCCTAATTTTGGGAAGCTTGGCAACCCCTTTCCATGAAAGTGTTCCTCGCCAGTCACTGCTTAGGGCTACAAAAAGAGGAAACAAAACATAGAGATAGAACATGAAACTACTTTATTGTGTCAAGTTTCAAGAAGCTAGCACAAACCGTGTTGGATTTAGAGTTCCAAATACATCTATCAATATAGGAGAAAACAGAGTGAAACCTAAAAATTCATACTGTTACTGGAAACGAACGCTTCAACATAGAAGAACGAAATCTGGGGAACCAAGTCGCCTTAGTGTACTGATCATTACCTGAAAGTATCATCCAGTTTGGGTGAAAAAATATTTGCTTAGATTTCTGGAGATTCGTCATTTTGGGAAGCCTGGCAACCCCTTTCCATGAAAGTGTTTCTCGCCAGTCACTGCTTAGGGCTACATCAAGAGGAAACAAAACATAGAGATAGAAGGTGAAACTACTTTATTGTGTCAAGTTTCAAGAAGCTAGCACAAACCGTGTTGGATTTAGAGTTCCAAATACATCTATGAATATAGGAGAAAACAGAGTAAAACCTAAAAATTCAAACTGTTACTGGAAACGAACGCTTCAACATAGAGGAACGAAATTTGGGGAACCAAGTCACCTTAGTGTACTGATCATTACCTGAAAGTATCATCCAGTTTGGGTGAAAAAATATTTGCTGAGATTTCTGGAGATTCGTCATTTTGGGAAGCCTGGCAACCCCTTTCCATGAAAGTGTTTCTCGCCAGTCACTGCTTAGGGCTACACCAAGAGGAAACAAAACATAGAGATATAACGTGAAACTACTTTATCGTTTCAAGTTTCAAGAAGCTAGCACAAACAGTGTTGGATTTAGAGTTCCAAATATATCTATCAATATAGGAGAAAACAGAGTGAAACCTAAAAAATCAAACTGTTACTGGAAACGAACGCTTCAACATACAAGAACGAAATCTGGGGAACCAAGTCGCCTTAGTGTACTGATCATTACCTGAAAGTATCATCCAGTTTGGGTGAAAAAATATTTGCTGAGATTTCTGGAGATTCGTCATTTTGGGAAGCCTGGCAACCCCTTTCCATGAAAGTGTTTCTCGCCAGTCACTGCTTAGGGCTACATCAAGAGGAAACAAAACATAGAGGTAGAACGTGAAACTACTTTTTTGTGTCAAGTTTCAAGAAGCTAGCACAAACCGTGTTGGATTTAGAGTTCCAAATACATCTGTCAATATAGGAGAAAACAGAGTGAAACCTAAAAATTCAAACTGTTACTGGAAACGAACGCTTCATCATAGAAGAACGAAATTTGGGGAACCAAGTCGCCTTAGTGTACTGATCATTACCTGAAAGTATCATCCAGTTTGGGTGAAAAAATATTTGCTGAGATTTCTGTAGATTCGTAATTTTGGGAAGCTTGGCAACCCCTTTCCATGAAAGTGTTTCTCGCCAGTCACTGCTTAGGGCTACATCATCTGGGAACAAAACATAGAGATAGAACGTGAAACTACTTTATTGTGTCAAGTTTCAAGAAGCTAGCACAAACCGTGTTGGATTTAGAGTTCCAAATACATCTATCAATATAGGAGAAAACAGAGTGAAACCTAAAAATTCAAACTGTTACTGGAAACGAACGCTTCAACATAGAAGAACGAAATCTGGGGAACCAAGTCGCCTTAGTGTACTGATCATTACCTGAAAGTATCATCCAGTTTGGGTGAAAAAATATTTGCTGAGATTTCTGGAGATTCGTAATTTTGCAAAGCCTGGCAACCCCTTTCCATGAAAGTGTTGCTCGCCAGTCACTGCTTAGGGCTACATCAAGAGGAAACAAAACATAGAGATAGAAGGTGAAACTACTTTATTGTGTCAAGTTTCAAGAAGCTAGCACAAACCGTGTTGGATTTAGAGTTCCAAATACATCTATCAATATAGGAGAAAACAGAGTGAAACCTAAAAATTCAAACTGTTACTGGAAACGAACGCTTCAACATAGAAGAACGAAATTTGGGGAACCAAGTCGCCTTAGTGTACTGATCATTACCTGAAAGTATCATCCAGTTTGGGTGAAAAAATATTTGCTGAGATTTCTGTAGATTCGTAATTTTTGGAAGCTTGGCAACCCCTTTCCATGAAAGTGTTTCTCGCCAGTCACTGCTTAGGGCTACATCATCAGGAAACAAAACATAGAGATAGAACGTGAAAGTCCTTTATTGTGTCAAGTTTCAAGAAGCTAGCACAAACCGTGTTGGATTTAGAGTTCCAAATACATCTATCAATATAGGAGAAAACAGAGTGATACCTAAAAATTCAAACTGTTACTGGAAACGAACGCTTCAACATAGAAGACCGAAATCTGGGGAACCAAGTCGCCTTATTGTACTGATCGTTACCTGAAAGTATCATCCAGTTTGGGTGAAAAAATATTTGCTGAGATTTCTGGAGATTCGTAATTTTGGGAAGCCTGGCAACCCCTTTCCATGAAAGTGTTTCTCGCCAGTCACTGCTTAGGGCTACATCAAGAGGAAACAAAACATAGAGATAGAAGGTGAAACTACTATATTGTGTCAAGTTTCAAGAAGCTAGCACAAACCGTGTTGGATTTAGAGTTCCAAATACATCTATCAATATAGGAGAAAACAGAGTGAAACCTAAAAATTCAAACTGTTACTGGAAACGAACGCTTCAACATAGAATAACGAAATTTGGGGAACCAAGTCGCCTTTGTGTACTGATCATTACCTGAAAGTATCATCCAGTTTGGGTGAAAAAATATTTGTTGAGATTTCTGGAGATTCGTAATTTTGCAAAGCCTGGCAACCCCTTTCCATTGAAGTGTTTCTCGCCAGTCACTGCTTAGGGCTACATCAAGAGGAAACAAAACATAGAGATAGAAGGTGAAACTACTTTATTGTGTCAAGTTTCAAGAAGCTAGCACAAACCGTGTTGGATTTAGAGTTCCAAATACATCTATCAATATAGGAGAAAACAGAGTGAAACCTAAAAATTCAAACTGTTACTGGAAACGAACGCTTCAACATAGAAGAACGAAATCTGGGCAACCAAGTCGCCTTAGTGTACTGATCATTACCTGAAAGTATCATCCAGTTTGGGTGAAAAAATATTTGCTGAGATTTCTGTAGATTCGTAATTTTGGGAAGCTTGGCAACCCCTTTCCATGAAAGTGTTTCTTGCCAGTCACTGCTTAGGGCTACAAAAAGAGGAAAGAAAACATAGAGATAGAAGGTGAAACTACTTTATTGTGTCAAGTTTCAAGAAGCTAGCACAAACCGTGTTGGATTTAGAGTTCCAAATACATCTATCAATATAGGAGAAAACAGAGTGAAACCTAAAAATTCAAACTGTTACTGGAAACGAACGCTTCAACATAGAAGAACGAAATCTGGGCAACCATGTCGCCTTAGTGTACTGATCATTACCTGAAAGTATCATCCAGTTTGGGTGAAAAAATATTTGCTGGATTTCTGGAGATTCGTCATTTTGGGAAGCCTGGCAACCCCTTTCCATGAGAGAGTTTCTCGCCAGTCACTGCTTAGGGCTACATCAAGAGGAAACAAAACATAGAGATAGAACGTGAAACTACTTTATTGTGTCAAGTTTCAAGAAGCTAGCACAAACCGTGTTGGATTTAGAGTTCCAAATACATCTATGAATATAGGAGAAAACAGAGTGAAACCTAAAAATTCAAACTGTTACTGGAAACGAACGCTTCAACATAGAAGAACGAAATTTGGGGAACCAAGTCACCTTAGTGTACTGATCATTACCTGAAAGTATCATCCAGTTTGGGTGAAAAAATATTTGCTGAGATTTCTGGAGATTCGTCATTTTGGGAAGCCTGGCAACCCCTTTCCATGAAAGTGTTTCTCGCAAGTCACTGCTTAGGGCTACATCAAGAGGAAACAAAACATAGAGATAGAACGTGAAACTACTTTATTGTGTCAAGTTTCAAGAAGCTAGCACAAACCGTGTTGGATTTAGAGTTCCAAATACATCTATCAATATAGGAGAAAACAGATTGAAACCTAAAAATTCAAACTGTTACTGGAAACGAACGCTTCAACATAGAAGAACGAAATTTGGGGAACCAAGTCGCCTTAGTGTACTGATCATTACCTGAAAGTATCATCCAGTTTGGGTGAAAAAATATTTGCTGAGATTTCTGGAGATTCGTCATTTTGGGAAGCCTGGCAACCCCTTTCCATGAAAGTGTTTCTCGCCAGTCACTGCTTAGGGCTACATCAAGAGGAAACAAAACATAGAGGTAGAACGTGAAACTACTTTTTTGTGTCAAGTTTCAAGAAGCTAGCACAAACCGTGTTGGATTTAGAGTTCCAAATACATCTATCAATATAGGAGAAAACAGAGTGAAACCTAAAAATTCAAACTGTTACTGGAAACGAACGCTTCAACATAGAAGAACGAAATTTGGGGAACCAAGTCGCCTTAGTGTACTGATCATTACCTGAAAGTATCATCCAGTTTGGGTGAAAAAATATTTGCTGAGATTTCTGTAGATTCGTCATTTTGGGAAGCCTGGCAACCCCTTTCCATGAAAGTGTTTCTCGCCAGTCACTGCTTAGGGCTACATCAAGAGGAAACAAAACATAGAGGTAGAACGTGAAACTACTTTTTTGTGTCAAGTTTCAAGAAGCTAGCACAAACCGTGTTGGATTTAGAGTTCCAAATACATCTATCAATATAGGAGAAAACAGAGTGAAACCTAAAAATTCAAACTGTTACTGGAAACGAATGCTTCAACATAGAAGAATGAAATTTGGGGAACCAAGTCTCCTTAGTGTACTGATCATTACCTGAAAGTATCATCCAGTTTGGGTGAAAAAATATTTGCTGAGATTTCTGGAGATTCGTAATTTTGGGAAGCCTGGCAACCCCTTTCCATGAAAGTGTTTCTCTCCAGTCACTGCTTAGGGCTACATCAAGAGGAAACAAAACATAGAGATAGAACGTGAAACTACTTTATTGTGTCAAGTTTCAAGAAGCTAGCACAAACCGTGTTGGATTTAGAGTTCCAAATACTTCTATCTATATAGGAGAAAACAGAGTGAAACCTAAAAATTCAAACTGTTACTGGAAACGAACGCTTCAACATACAAGAACGAAATCTGGGGAACCAAGTCGCCTTAGTGTACTGATCATTACCTGAAAGTATCATCCAGTTTGGGTGAAAAAATATTTGCTGAGATTTCTGGAGATTCGTCATTTTGGGAAGCCTGGCAACCCCTTTCCATGAAAGTGTTTCTCGCCAGTCACTGCTTAGGGCTACATCAAGAGGAAACAAAACATAGAGGTAGAACGTGAAACTACTTTTTTGTGTCAAGTTTCAAGAAGCTAGCACAAACCGTGTTGGATTTAGAGTTCCAAATACATCTGTCAATATAGGAGAAAACAGAGTGAAACCTAAAAATTCAAACTGTTACTGGAAACGAACGCTTCATCATAGAAGAACGAAATTTGGGGAACCAAGTCGCCTTAGTGTACTGATCATTACCTGAAAGTATCATCCAGTTTGGGTGAAAAAATATTTGCTGAGATTTCTGTAGATTCGTAATTTTGGGAAGCTTGGCAACCCCTTTCCATGAAAGTGTTTCTCGCCAGTCACTGCTTAGGGCTACATCATCTGGGAACAAAACATAGAGATAGAACGTGAAACTACTTTATTGTGTCAAGTTTCAAGAAGCTAGCACAAACCGTGTTGGATTTAGAGTTCCAAATACATCTATCAATATAGGAGAAAACAGAGTGAAACCTAAAAATTCAAACTGTTACTGGAAACGAACGCTTCAACATAGAAGAACGAAATCTGGGGAACCAAGTCGCCTTAGTGTACTGATCATTACCTGAAAGTATCATCCAGTTTGGGTGAAAAAATATTTGCTGAGATTTCTGGAGATTCGTAATTTTGCAAAGCCTGGCAACCCCTTTCCATGAAAGTGTTGCTCGCCAGTCACTGCTTAGGGCTACATCAAGAGGAAACAAAACATAGAGATAGAAGGTGAAACTACTTTATTGTGTCAAGTTTCAAGAAGCTAGCACAAACCGTGTTGGATTTAGAGTTCCAAATACATCTATCAATATAGGAGAAAACAGAGTGAAACCTAAAAATTCAAACTGTTACTGGAAACGAACGCTTCAACATAGAAGAACGAAATTTGGGGAACCAAGTCGCCTTAGTGTACTGATCATTACCTGAAAGTATCATCCAGTTTGGGTGAAAAAATATTTGCTGAGATTTCTGTAGATTCGTAATTTTTGGAAGCTTGGCAACCCCTTTCCATGAAAGTGTTTCTCGCCAGTCACTGCTTAGGGCTACATCATCAGGAAACAAAACATAGAGATAGAACGTGAAAGTCCTTTATTGTGTCAAGTTTCAAGAAGCTAGCACAAACCGTGTTGGATTTAGAGTTCCAAATACATCTATCAATATAGGAGAAAACAGAGTGAAACCTAAAAATTCAAACTGTTACTGGAAACGAACGCTTCAACATAGAAGACCGAAATCTGGGGAACCAAGTCGCCTTATTGTACTGATCGTTACCTGAAAGTATCATCCAGTTTGGGTGAAAAAATATTTGCTGAGATTTCTGGAGATTCGTAATTTTGGGAAGCCTGGCAACCCCTTTCCATGAAAGTGTTTCTCGCCAGTCACTGCTTAGGGCTACATCAAGAGGAAACAAAACATAGAGATAGAAGGTGAAACTACTATATTGTGTCAAGTTTCAAGAAGCTAGCACAAACCGTGTTGGATTTAGAGTTCCAAATACATCTATCAATATAGGAGAAAACAGAGTGAAACCTAAAAATTCAAACTGTTACTGGAAACGAACGCTTCAACATAGAATAACGAAATTTGGGGAACCAAGTCGCCTTTGTGTACTGATCATTACCTGAAAGTATCATCCAGTTTGGGTGAAAAAATATTTGTTGAGATTTCTGGAGATTCGTAATTTTGCAAAGCCTGGCAACCCCTTTCCATTGAAGTGTTTCTCGCCAGTCACTGCTTAGGGCTACATCAAGAGGAAACAAAACATAGAGATAGAAGGTGAAACTACTTTATTGTGTCAAGTTTCAAGAAGCTAGCACAAACCGTGTTGGATTTAGAGTTCCAAATACATCTATCAATATAGGAGAAAACAGAGTGAAACCTAAAAATTCAAACTGTTACTGGAAACGAACGCTTCAACATAGAAGAACGAAATCTGGGCAACCAAGTCGCCTTAGTGTACTGATCATTACCTGAAAGTATCATCCAGTTTGGGTGAAAAAATATTTGCTGAGATTTCTGTAGATTCGTAATTTTGGGAAGCTTGGCAACCCCTTTCCATGAAAGTGTTTCTTGCCAGTCACTGCTTAGGGCTACAAAAAGAGGAAAGAAAACATAGAGATAGAAGGTGAAACTACTTTATTGTGTCAAGTTTCAAGAAGCTAGCACAAACCGTGTTGGATTTAGAGTTCCAAATACATCTATCAATATAGGAGAAAACAGAGTGAAACCTAAAAATTCAAACTGTTACTGGAAACGAACGCTTCAACATAGAAGAACGAAATCTGGGCAACCATGTCGCCTTAGTGTACTGATCATTACCTGAAAGTATCATCCAGTTTGGGTGAAAAAATATTTGCTGGATTTCTGGAGATTCGTCATTTTGGGAAGCCTGGCAACCCCTTTCCATGAGAGAGTTTCTCGCCAGTCACTGCTTAGGGCTACATCAAGAGGAAACAAAACATAGAGGTAGAACGTGAAACTACTTTTTTGTGTCAAGTTTCAAGAAGCTAGCACAAACCGTGTTGGATTTAGAGTTCCAAATACATCTATCAATATAGGAGAAAACAGAGTGAAACCTAAAAATTCAAACTGTTACTGGAAACGAATGCTTCAACATAGAAGAATGAAATTTGGGGAACCAAGTCTCCTTAGTGTACTGATCATTACCTGAAAGTATCATCCAGTTTGGGTGAAAAAATATTTGCTGAGATTTCTGGAGATTCGTAATTTTGGGAAGCCTGGCAACCCCTTTCCATGAAAGTGTTTCTCTCCAGTCACTGCTTAGGGCTACATCAAGAGGAAACAAAACATAGAGATAGAACGTGAAACTACTTTATTGTGTCAAGTTTCAAGAAGCTAGCACAAACCGTGTTGGATTTAGAGTTCCAAATACTTCTATCTATATAGGAGAAAACAGAGTGAAACCTAAAAATTCAAACTGTTACTGGAAATGAACGCTTCATGATAGAAGAACGAAATTTGGGGAACCAAGTCGCCTTAGTGTACTGATCATTACCTGAAAGTATCATCCAGTTTGGGTGAAAAAATATTTGCTGAGATTTCTGTAGATTCGTAATTTTGGGAAGCTTGGCAACCCCTTTCCATGAAAGTGTTTCTCGCCAGTCACTGCTTAGGGCTACATCATCAGGAAACAAAACATAGAGATAGAACGTGAAACTACTTTATTGTGTCAAGTTTCAAGAAGCTAGCAAAAACCGTGTTGGATTTAGAGTTCCAAATACATCTATCAATATAGGAGAAAACAGAGTGAAACCTAAAAATTCAAACTGTTACTGGAAACGAACGCTACAACATAGAAGAACGAAATCTGGGGAACCAAGTTGCCTTAGTGAACTGCTCATTACCTGAAAGTCTCATCCATTTTGGGTGAAAAAATATTTGCTGAGATTTCTGGAGATTCGTAATTTTGGGAAGCCTGGCAACCCCTTTCCATGAAAGTGTTTCTCGCCAGTCACTGCTTAGGGCTACATCAAGAGGAAACAAAACATAGAGGTAGAACGTGAAACTACTTTTTTGTGTCAAGTTTCAAGAAGCTAGCACAAACCGTGTTGGATTTAGAGTTCCAAACACATCTATCAATATAGGAGAAAACAGAGTGAAACCTAAAAATTCAAACTGTTACTGGAAACGAACGCTTCATCATAGAAGAACAAAATTTGGGGAACCAAGTCACCTTAGTGTACTGATCATTACCTGAAAGTATCATCCAGTTTGGGTGAAAAAATATTTGCTGAGATTTCTGGAGATTCGTAATTTTGGGAAGCTTGGCAACCCCTTTCCATGAAAGTGTTTCTCGCCAGTCACTGCTTAGGGCTACATCATCAGGAAACAAAACATAGAGATAGAACGTGAAAGTACTTTATTGTGTCAAGTTTCAAGAAGCTAGCACAAACCGTGTTGGATTTAGAGTTCCAAATACATCTATCAATATAGGAGAAAACAGAGTGAAACCTAAAAATTCAAACTGTTACTGGAAACGAACGCTTCAACATAGAAGACCGAAATCTGGGGAACCAAGTCGCCTTAGTGTACTGATCATTACCTGAAAGTATCATCCAGTTTGGGTGAAAAAATATTTGCTGAGATTTCTGGAGATTCGTAATTTTGCAAAGCCTGGCAACCCCTTTCCATGAAAGTGTTGCTCGCCAGTCACTGCTTAGGGCTACATCAAGAGGAAACAAAACATAGAGATAGAAGGTGAAACTACTTTATTGTGTCAAGTTTCAAGAAGCTAGCACAAACCGTGTTGGATTTAGAGTTCCAAATACATCTATCAATATAGGAGAAAACAGAGTGAAACCTAAAAATTCAAACTGTTACTGGAAACGAACGCTTCAACATAGAAGAACGAAATTTGGGGAACCAAGTCGCCTTAGTGTACTGATCATTACCTGAAAGTATCATCCAGTTTGGGTGAAAAAATATTTGCTGAGATTTCTGTAGATTCGTAATTTTTGGAAGCTTGGCAACCCCTTTCCATGAAAGTGTTTCTCGCCAGTCACTGCTTAGGGCTACATCATCAGGAAACAAAACATAGAGATAGAACGTGAAAGTCCTTTATTGTGTCAAGTTTCAAGAAGCTAGCACAAACCGTGTTGGATTTAGAGTTCCAAATACATCTATCAATATAGGAGAAAACAGAGTGAAACCTAAAAATTCAAACTGTTACTGGAAACGAACGCTTCAACATAGAAGACCGAAATCTGGGGAACCAAGTCGCCTTAGTGTACTGATCGTTACCTGAAAGTATCATCCAGTTTGGGTGAAAAAATATTTGCTGAGATTTCTGGAGATTCGTAATTTTGGGAAGCCTGGCAACCCCTTTCCATGAAAGTGTTTCTCGCCAGTCACTGCTTAGGGCTACATCAAGAGGAAACAAAACATAGAGATAGAAGGTGAAACTACTATATTGTGTCAAGTTTCAAGAAGCTAGCACAAACCGTGTTGGATTTAGAGTTCCAAATACATCTATCAATATAGGAGAAAACAGAGTGAAACCTAAAAATTCAAACTGTTACTGGAAACGAACGCTTCAACATAGAAGAACGAAATTTGGGGAACCAAGTCGCCTTTGTGTACTGATCATTACCTGAAAGTATCATCCAGTTTGGGTGAAAAAATATTTGTTGAGATTTCTGGAGATTCGTAATTTTGCAAAGCCTGGCAACCCCTTTCCATTTAAGTGTTTCTCGCCAGTCACTGCTTAGGGCTACATCAAGAGGAAACAAAACATAGAGATAGAAGGTGAAACTACTTTATTGTGTCAAGTTTCAAGAAGCTAGCACAAACCGTGTTGGATTTAGAGTTCCAAATACATCTATCAATATAGGAGAAAACAGAGTGAAACCTAAAAATTCAAACTGTTACTGGAAACGAACGCTTCAACATAGAAGAACGAAATTTGGGGAACCAAGTCGCCTTAGTGTACTGATCATTACCTGAAAGTATCATCCAGTTTGGGTGAAAAAATATTTGCTGAGATTTCTGTAGATTCGTAATTTTGGGAAGCCTGGCAACCCCTTTCCATGAAAGTGTTTCTTGCCAGTCACTGCTTAGGGCTACAAAAAGAGGAAAGAAAACATAGAGATAGAAGGTGAAACTACTTTATTGTGTCAAGTTTCAAGAAGCTAGCACAAACCGTGTTGGATTTAGAGTTCCAAATACATCTATCAATATAGGAGAAAACAGAGTGAAACCTAAAAATTCAAACTGTTACTGGAAACGAACGCTTCAACATAGAAGAACGAAATCTGGGCAACCATGTCGCCTTAGTGTACTGATCATTACCTGAAAGTATCATCCAGTTTGGGTGAAAAAATATTTGCTGGATTTCTGGAGATTCGTCATTTTGGGAAGCCTGGCAACCCCTTTCCATGAGAGAGTTTCTCGCCAGTCACTGCTTAGGGCTACATCAAGAGGAAACAAAACATAGAGATAGAACGTGAAACTACTTTATTGTGTCAAGTTTCAAGAAGCTAGCACAAACCGTGTTGGATTTAGAGTTCCAAATACATCTATGAATATAGGAGAAAACAGAGTGAAACCTAAAAATTCAAACTGTTACTGGAAACGAACGCTTCAACATAGAAGAACGAAATTTGGGGAACCAAGTCACCTTAGTGTACTGATCATTACCTGAAAGTATCATCCAGTTTGGGTGAAAAAATATTTGCTGAGATTTCTGGAGATTCGTCATTTTGGGAAGCCTGGCAACCCCTTTCCATGAAAGTGTTTCTCGCCAGTCACTGCTTAGGGCTACATCAAGAGGAAACAAAACATAGAGATAGAACGTGAAACTACTTTATTGTGTCAAGTTTCAAGAAGCTAGCACAAACCGTGTTGGATTTAGAGTTCCAAATACATCTATCAATATAGGAGAAAACAGAGTGAAACCTAAAAATTCAAACTGTTACTGGAAACGAACGCTTCAACATAGAAGAACGAAATTTGGGGAACCAAGTCGCCTTAGTGTACTGATCATTACCTGAAAGTATCATCCAGTTTGGGTGAAAAAATATTTGCTGAGATTTCTGGAGATTCGTCATTTTGGGAAGCCTGGCAACCCCTTTCCATGAAAGTGTTTCTCGCCAGTCACTGCTTAGGGCTACATCAAGAGGAAACAAAACATAGAGGTAGAACGTGAAACTACTTTTTGTGTCAAGTTTCAAGAAGCTAGCACAAACCGTGTTGGATTTAGAGTTCCAAATACATCTATCAATATAGGAGAAAACAGAGTGAAACCTAAAAATTCAAACTGTTACTGGAAACGAACGCTTCAACATAGAAGAACGAAATTTGGGGAACCAAGTCGCCTTAGTGTACTGATCATTACCTGAAAGTATCATCCAGTTTGGGTGAAAAAATATTTGCTGAGATTTCTGTAGATTCGTCATTTTGGGAAGCCTGGCAACCCCTTTCCATGAAAGTGTTTCTCGCCAGTCACTGCTTAGGGCTACATCAAGAGGAAACAAAACATAGAGGTAGAACGTGAAACTACTTTTTTGTGTCAAGTTTCAAGAAGCTAGCACAAACCGTGTTGGATTTAGAGTTCCAAATACATCTATCAATATAGGAGAAAACAGAGTGAAACCTAAAAATTCAAACTGTTACTGGAAACGAATGCTTCAACATAGAAGAATGAAATTTGGGGAACCAAGTCTCCTTAGTGTACTGATCATTACCTGAAAGTATCATCCAGTTTGGGTGAAAAAATATTTGCTGAGATTTCTGGAGATTCGTAATTTTGGGAAGCCTGGCAACCCCTTTCCATGAAAGTGTTTCTCTCCAGTCACTGCTTAGGGCTACATCAAGAGGAAACAAAACATAGAGATAGAACGTGAAACTACTTTATTGTGTCAAGTTTCAAGAAGCTAGCACAAACCGTGTTGGATTTAGAGTTCCAAATACTTCTATCTATATAGGAGAAAACAGAGTGAAACCTAAAAATTCAAACTGTTACTGGAAACGAACGCTTCATGATAGAAGAACGAAATTTGGGGAACCAAGTCGCCTTAGTGTACTGATCATTACCTGAAAGTATCATCCAGTTTGGGTGAAAAAATATTTGCTGAGATTTCTGTAGATTCGTAATTTTGGGAAGCTTGGCAACCCCTTTCCATGAAAGTGTTTCTCGCCAGTCACTGCTTAGGGCTACATCATCAGGAAACAAAACATAGAGATAGAACGTGAAACTACTTTATTGTGTCAAGTTTCAAGAAGCTAGCAAAAACCGTGTTGGATTTAGAGTTCCAAATACATCTATCAATATAGGAGAAAACAGAGTGAAACCTAAAAATTCAAACTGTTACTGGAAACGAACGCTACAACATAGAAGAACGAAATCTGGGGAACCAAGTTGCCTTAGTGAACTGCTCATTACCTGAAAGTCTCATCCATTTTGGGTGAAAAAATATTTGCTGAGATTTCTGGAGATTCGTAATTTTGGGAAGCCTGGCAACCCCTTTCCATGAAAGTGTTTCTCGCCAGTCACTGCTTAGGGCTACATCAAGAGGAAACAAAACATAGAGGTAGAACGTGAAACTACTTTTTTGTGTCAAGTTTCAAGAAGCTAGCACAAACCGTGTTGGATTTAGAGTTCCAAATACATCTATCAATATAGGAGAAAACAGAGTGAAACCTAAAAATTCAAACTGTTACTGGAAACGAACGCTTCATCATAGAAGAACAAAATTTGGGGAACCAAGTCACCTTAGTGTACTGATCATTACCTGAAAGTATCATCCAGTTTGGGTGAAAAAATATTTGCTGAGATTTCTGGAGATTCGTAATTTTGGGAAGCTTGGCAACCCCTTTCCATGAAAGTGTTTCTCGCCAGTCACTGCTTAGGGCTACATCATCAGGAAACAAAACATAGAGATAGAACGTGAAAGTACTTTATTGTGTCAAGTTTCAAGAAGCTAGCACAAACCGTGTTGGATTTAGAGTTCCAAATACATCTATCAATATAGGAGAAAACAGAGTGAAACCTAAAAATTCAAACTGTTACTGGAAACGAACGCTTCAACATAGAAGACCGAAATCTGGGGAACCAAGTCGCCTTAGTGTACTGATCATTACCTGAAAGTATCATCCAGTTTGGGTGAAAAAATATTTGCTGAGATTTCTGGAGATTCGTAATTTTGCAAAGCCTGGCAACCCCTTTCCATGAAAGTGTTGCTCGCCAGTCACTGCTTAGGGCTACATCAAGAGGAAACAAAACATAGAGATAGAAGGTGAAACTACTTTATTGTGTCAAGTTTCAAGAAGCTAGCACAAACCGTGTTGGATTTAGAGTTCCAAATACATCTATCAATATAGGAGAAAAAAGAGTGAAACCTAAAAATTCAAACTGTTACTGGAAACGAACGCTTCAACATAGAAGAACGAAATTTGGGGAACCAAGTCGCCTTAGTGTACTGATCATTACCTGAAAGTATCATCCAGTTTAGGTGAAAAAATATTTGCTGAGATTTCTGTAGATTCGTAATTTTTGGAAGCTTGGCAACCCCTTTCCATGAAAGTGTTTCTCGCCAGTCACTGCTTAGGGCTACATCATCAGGAAACAAAACATAGAGATAGAACGTGAAAGTCCTTTATTGTGTCAAGTTTCAAGAAGCTAGCACAAACCGTGTTGGATTTAGAGTTCCAAATACATCTATCAATATAGGAGAAAACAGAGTGAAACCTAAAAATTCAAACTGTTACTGGAAACGAACGCTTCAACATAGAAGACCGAAATCTGGGGAACCAAGTCGCCTTAGTGTACTGATCGTTACCTGAAAGTATCATCCAGTTTGGGTGAAAAAATATTTGCTGAGATTTCTGGAGATTCGTAATTTTGGGAAGCCTGGCAACCCCTTTCCATGAAAGTGTTTCTCGCCAGTCACTGCTTAGGGCTACATCAAGAGGAAACAAAACATAGAGATAGAAGGTGAAACTACTATATTGTGTCAAGTTTCAAGAAGCTAGCACAAACCGTGTTGGATTTAGAGTTCCAAATACATCTATCAATATAGGAGAAAACAGAGTGAAACCTAAAAATTCAAACTGTTACTGGAAACGAACGCTTCAACATAGAAGAACGAAATTTGGGGAACCAAGTCGCCTTTGTGTACTGATCATTACCTGAAAGTATCATCCAGTTTGGGTGAAAAAATATTTGTTGAGATTTCTGGAGATTCGTAATTTTGCAAAGCCTGGCAACCCCTTTCCATTGAAGTGTTTCTCGCCAGTCACTGCTTAGGGCTACATCAAGAGGAAACAAAACATAGAGATAGAAGGTGAAACTACTTTATTGTGTCAAGTTTCAAGAAGCTAGCACAAACCGTGTTGGATTTAGAGTTCCAAATACATCTATCAATATAGGAGAAAACAGAGTGAAACCTAAAAATTCAAACTGTTACTGGAAACGAACGCTTCAACATAGAAGAACGAAATTTGGGGAACCAAGTCGCCTTAGTGTACTGATCATTACCTGAAAGTATCATCCAGTTTGGGTGAAAAAATATTTGCTGAGATTTCTGTAGATTCGTAATTTTGGGAAGCCTGGCAACCCCTTTCCATGAAAGTGTTTCTTGCCAGTCACTGCTTAGGGCTACAAAAAGAGGAAAGAAAACATAGAGATAGAAGGTGAAACTACTTTATTGTGTCAAGTTTCAAGAAGCTAGCACAAACCGTGTTGGATTTAGAGTTCCAAATACATCTATCAATATAGGAGAAAACAGAGTGAAACCTAAAAATTCAAACTGTTACTGGAAACGAACGCTTCAACATAGAGGAACGAAATCTGGGCAACCAAGTCGCCTTAGTGTACTGATCATTACCTGAAAGTATCATCCAGTTTGGGTGAAAAAATATTTGCTGGATTTCTGGAGATTCGTCATTTTGGGAAGCCTGGCAACCCCTTTCCATGAGAGAGTTTCTCGCCAGTCACTGCTTAGGGCTACATCAAGAGGAAACAAAACATAGAGATAGAACGTGAAACTACTTTATTGTGTCAAGTTTCAAGAAGCTAGCACAAACCGTGTTGGATTTAGAGTTCCAAATACATCTATGAATATAGGAGAAAACAGAGTGAAACCTAAAAATTCAAACTGTTACTGGAAACGAACGCTTCAACATAGAAGAACGAAATTTGGGGAACCAAGTCACCTTAGTGTACTGATCATTACCTGAAAGTATCATCCAGTTTGGGTGAAAAAATATTTGCTGAGATTTCTGGAGATTCGTCATTTTGGGAAGCCTGGCAACCCCTTTCCATGAAAGTGTTTCTCGCCAGTCACTGCTTAGGGCTACATCAAGAGGAAACAAAACATAGAGATAGAACGTGAAACTACTTTATTGTGTCAAGTTTCAAGAAGCTAGCACAAACCGTGTTGGATTTAGAGTTCCAAATACATCTATCAATATAGGAGAAAACAGAGTGAAACCTAAAAATTCAAACTGTTACTGGAAACGAACGCTTCAACATAGAAGAACGAAATTTGGGGAACCAAGTCGCCTTAGTGTACTGATCATTACCTGAAAGTATCATCCAGTTTGGGTGAAAAAATATTTGCTGAGATTTCTGGAGATTCGTCATTTTGGGAAGCCTGGCAACCCCTTTCCATGAAAGTGTTTCTCGCCAGTCACTGCTTAGGGCTACATCAAGAGGAAACAAAACATAGAGGTAGAACGTGAAACTACTTTTTTGTGTCAAGTTTCAAGAAGCTAGCACAAACCGTGTTGGATTTAGAGTTCCAAATACATCTATCAATATAGGAGAAAACAGAGTGAAACCTAAAAATTCAAACTGTTACTGGAAACGAACGCTTCAACATAGAAGAACGAAATTTGGGGAACCAAGTCGACTTAGTGTACTGATCATTACCTGAAAGTATCATCCAGTTTGGGTGAAAAAATATTTGCTGAGATTTCTGGAGATTCGTCATTTTGGGAAGCCTGGCAACCCCTTTCCATGAAAGTGTTTCTCGCCAGTCACTGCTTAGGGCTACATCAAGAGGAAACAAAACATAGAGGTAGAACGTGAAACTACTTTTTTGTGTCAAGTTTCAAGAAGCTAGCACAAACCGTGTTGGATTTAGAGTTCCAAATACATCTATCAATATAGGAGAAAACAGAGTGAAACCTAAAAATTCAAACTGTTACTGGAAACGAATGCTTCAACATAGAAGAATGAAATTTGGGGAACCAAGTCTCCTTAGTGTACTGATCATTACCTGAAAGTATCATCCAGTTTGGGTGAAAAAATATTTGCTGAGATTTCTGGAGATTCGTAATTTTGGGAAGCCTGGCAACCCCTTTCCATGAAAGTGTTTCTCTCCAGTCACTGCTTAGGGCTACATCAAGAGGAAACAAAACATAAAGATAGAACGTGAAACTACTTTATTGTGTCAAGTTTCAAGAAGCTAGCACAAACCGTGTTGGATTTAGAGTTTCAAATACTTCTATCTATATAGGAGAAAACAGAGTGAAACCTAAAAATTCAAACTGTTACTGGAAACGAACGCTTCATGATAGAAGAACGAAATTTGGGGAACCAAGTCGCCTTAGTGTACTGATCATTACCTGAAAGTATCATCCAGTTTGGGTGAAAAAATATTTGCTGAGATTTCTGTAGATTCGTAATTTTGGGAAGCTTGGCAACCCCTTTCCATGAAAGTGTTTCTCGCCAGTCACTGCTTAGGGCTACATCATCAGGAAACAAAACATAGAGATAGAACGTGAAAGTACTTTATTGTGTCAAGTTTCAAGAAGCTAGCACAAACCGTGTTGGATTTAGAGTTCCAAATACATCTATCAATATAGGAGAAAACAGACTGAAACCTAAAAATTCAAACTGTTACTGGAAACGAACGCTTCAACATAGAAGACCGAAATCTGGGGAACCAAGTCGCCTTAGTGTACTGATCATTACCTGAAAGTATCATCCAGTTTGGGTGAAAAAATATTTGCTGAGATTTCTGGAGATTCGTAATTTTGCAAAGCCTGGCAACCCCTTTCCATGAAAGTGTTGCTCGCCAGTCACTGCTTAGGGCTACATCAAGAGGAAACAAAACATAGAGATAGAAGGTGAAACTACTTTATTGTGTCAAGTTTCAAGAAGCTAGCACAAACCGTGTTGGATTTAGAGTTCCAAATACATCTATCAATATAGGAGAAAACAGAGTGAAACCTAAAAATTCAAACTGTTACTGGAAACGAACGCTTCAACATAGAAGACCGAAATCTGGGGAACCAAGTCGCCTTAGTGTACTGATCGTTACCTGAAAGTATCATCCAGTTTGGGTGAAAAAATATTTGCTGAGATTTCTGGAGATTCGTAATTTTGGGAAGCCTGGCAACCCCTTTCCATGAAAGTGTTTCTCGCCAGTCACTGCTTAGGGCTACATCAAGAGGAAACAAAACATAGAGATAGAAGGTGAAACTACTATATTGTGTCAAGTTTCAAGAAGCTAGCACAAACCGTGTTGGATTTAGAGTTCCAAATACATCTATCAATATAGGAGAAAACAGAGTGAAACCTAAAAATTCAAACTGTTACTGGAAACGAACGCTTCAACATAGAATAACGAAATTTGGGGAACCAAGTCGCCTTTGTGTACTGATCATTACCTGAAAGTATCATCCAGTTTGGGTGAAAAAATATTTGTTGAGATTTCTGGAGATTCGTAATTTTGCAAAGCCTGGCAACCCCTTTCCATTGAAGTGTTTCTCGCCAGTCATTGCTTAGGGCTACATCAAGAGGAAACAAAACATAGAGATAGAAGGTGAAACTACTTTATTGTGTCAAGTTTCAAGAAGCTAGCACAAACCGTGTTGGATTTAGAGTTCCAAATACATCTATCAATATAGGAGAAAACAGAGTGAAACCTAAAAATTCAAACTGTTACTGGAAACGAACGCTTCAACATAGAAGAACGAAATTTGGGGAACCAAGTCGCCTTAGTGTACTGATCATTACCTGAAAGTATCATCCAGTTTGGGTGAAAAAATATTTGCTGAGATTTCTGTAGATTCGTAATTTTGGGAAGCCTGGCAACCCCTTTCCATGAAAGTGTTTCTTGCCAGTCACTGCTTAGGGCTACAAAAAGAGGAAAGAAAACATAGAGATAGAAGGTGAAACTACTTTATTGTGTCAAGTTTCAAGAAGCTAGCACAAACCGTGTTGGATTTAGAGTTCCAAATACATCTATCAATATAGGAGAAAACAGAGTGAAACCTAAAAATTCAAACTGTTACTGGAAACGAACGCTTCAACATAGAGGAACGAAATCTGGGCAACCAAGTCGCCTTAGTGTACTGATCATTACCTGAAAGTATCATCCAGTTTGGGTGAAAAAATATTTGCTGGATTTCTGGAGATTCGTCATTTTGGGAAGCCTGGCAACCCCTTTCCATGAGAGAGTTTCTCGCCAGTCACTGCTTAGGGCTACATCAAGAGGAAACAAAACATAGAGATAGAACGTGAAACTACTTTATTGTGTCAAGTTTCAAGAAGCTAGCACAAACCGTGTTGGATTTAGAGTTCCAAATACATCTATGAATATAGGAGAAAACAGAGTGAAACCTAAAAATTCATACTGTTACTGGAAACGAACGCTTCAACATAGAAGAACGAAATTTGGGGAACCAAGTCACCTTAGTGTACTGATCATTACCTGAAAGTATCATCCAGTTTGGGTGAAAAAATATTTGCTGAGATTTCTGGAGATTCGTCATTTTGGGAAGCCTGGCAACCCCTTTCCATGAAAGTGTTTCTCGCCAGTCACTGCTTAGGGCTACATCAAGAGGAAACAAAACATAGAGATAGAACGTGAAACTACTTTATTGTGTCAAGTTTCAAGAAGCTAGCACAAACCGTGTTGGATTTAGAGTTCCAAATACATCTATCAATATAGGAGAAAACAGAGTGAAACCTAAAAATTCAAACTGTTACTGGAAACGAACGCTTCAACATAGAAGAACGAAATTTGGGGAACCAAGTCGCCTTAGTGTACTGATCATTACCTGAAAGTATCATCCAGTTTGGGTGAAAAAATATTTGCTGAGATTTCTGGAGATTCGTCATTTTGGGAAGCCTGGCAACCCCTTTCCATGAAAGTGTTTCTCGCCAGTCACTGCTTAGGGCTACATCAAGAGGAAACAAAACATAGAGGTAGAACGTGAAACTACTTTTTTGTGTCAAGTTTCAAGAAGCTAGCACAAACCGTGTTGGATTTAGAGTTCCAAATACATCTATCAATATAGGAGAAAACAGAGTGAAACCTAAAAATTCAAACTGTTACTGGAAACGAACGCTTCAACATAGAAGAACGAAATTTGGGGAACCAAGTCGACTTAGTGTACTGATCATTACCTGAAAGTATCATCCAGTTTGGGTGAAAAAATATTTGCTGAGATTTCTGGAGATTCGTCGTTTTGGGAAGCCTGGCAACCCCTTTCCATGAAAGTGTTTCTCGCCAGTCACTGCTTAGGGCTACATCAAGAGGAAACAAAACATAGAGGTAGAACGTGAAACTACTTTTTTGTGTCAAGTTTCAAGAAGCTAGCACAAACCGTGTTGGATTTAGAGTTCCAAATACATCTATCAATATAGGAGAAAACAGAGTGAAACCTAAAAATTCAAACTGTTACTGGAAACGAATGCTTCAACATAGAAGAATGAAATTTGGGGAACCAAGTCTCCTTAGTGTACTGATCATTACCTGAAAGTATCATCCAGTTTGGGTGAAAAAATATTTGCTGAGATTTCTGGAGATTCGTAATTTTGGGAAGCCTGGCAACCCCTTTCCATGAAAGTGTTTCTCTCCAGTCACTGCTTAGGGCTACATCAAGAGGAAACAAAACATAGAGATAGAACGTGAAACTACTTTATTGTGTCAAGTTTCAAGAAGCTAGCACAAACCGTGTTGGATTTAGAGTTCCAAATACTTCTATCTATATAGGAGAAAACAGAGTGAAACCTAAAAATTCAAACTGTTACTGGAAACGAACGCTTCATGATAGAAGAACGAAATTTGGGGAACCAAGTCGCCTTAGTGTACTGATCATTACCTGAAAGTATCATCCAGTTTGGGTGAAAAAATATTTGCTGAGATTTCTGTAGATTCGTAATTTTGGGAAGCTTGGCAACCCCTTTCCATGAAAGTGTTTCTCGCCAGTCACTGCTTAGGGCTACATCATCAGGAAACAAAACATAGAGATAGAACGTGAAACTACTTTATTGTGTCAAGTTTCAAGAAGCTAGCAAAAACCGTGTTGGATTTAGAGTTCCAAATACATCTATCAATATAGGAGAAAACAGAGTGAAACCTAAAAATTCAAACTGTTACTGGAAACGAACGCTACAACATAGAAGAACGAAATCTGGGGAACCAAGTTGCCTTAGTGAACTGCTCATTACCTGAAAGTCTCATCCATTTTGGGTGAAAAAATATTTGCTGAGATTTCTGGAGATTCGTAATTTTGGGAAGCCTGGCAACCCCTTTCCATGAAAGTGTTTCTCGCCAGTCACTGCTTAGGGCTACATCAAGAGGAAACAAAACATAGAGGTAGAACGTGAAACTACTTTTTTGTGTCAAGTTTCAAGAAGCTAGCACAAACCGTGTTGGATTTAGAGTTCCAAATACATCTATCAATATAGGAGAAAACAGAGTGAAACCTAAAAATTCAAACTGTTACTGGAAACGAACGCTTCATCATAGAAGAACAAAATTTGGGGAAACAAGTCACCTTAGTGTACTGATCATTACCTGAAAGTATCATCCAGTTTGGGTGAAAAAATATTTGCTGAGATTTCTGGAGATTCGTAATTTTGGGAAGCTTGGCAACCCCTTTCCATGAAAGTGTTTCTCGCCAGTCACTGCTTAGGGCTACATCATCAGGAAACAAAACATAGAGATAGAACGTGAAAGTACTTTATTGTGTCAAGTTTCAAGAAGCTAGCACAAACCGTGTTGGATTTAGAGTTCCATATACATCTATCAATATAGGAGAAAACAGAGTGAAACCTAAAAATTCAAACTGTTACTGGAAACGAACGCTTCAACATAGAAGACCGAAATCTGGGGAACCAAGTCGCCTTAGTGTACTGATCATTACCTGAAAGTATCATCCAGTTTGGGTGAAAAAATTTTTGCTGAGATTTCTGGAGATTCGTAATTTTGGGAAGCCTGGCAACCCCTTTCCATGAAAGTGTTTCTCGCCAGTCACTGCTTAGGGGTACATCAAGAGGAAACAAAACATAGACATAGAAGGTGATACTACTTTATTGTGTCAAGTTTCAAGAAGCTAGCACAAACCATGTTGGATTTAGAGTTCCAAATACATCTATCAATATAGGAGAAAACAGAGTGAAACCTAAAAATTCAAACTGTTACTGGAAACGAACGCTTCAACATAGAAGAACGAAATTTGGGGAACCAAGTCGCCTTAGTGTACTGATCATTACCTGAAAGTATCATCCAGTTTGGGTGAAAAAATATTTGCTGAGATTTCTGGAGACTCGTAATTTTTGGAAGCTTGGCAACCCCTTTCCATGAAAGTGTTTCTAGCCAGTCACTGCTTAGGGCTACATCAAGAGGAAACAAAACATAGAGATAGAAGGTGAAACTACTTTATTGTGTCAAGTTTCAAGAAGCTAGCACAAACCGTGTTGGATTTAGAGTTCCAAATACATCTATGAATATAGGAGAAAACAGAGTGAAACCTAAATATTCAAACTGTTACTGGAAACGAACGCTTCAACATAGAAGAACGAAATTTGGGGAACCAAGTCGCCTTAGTGTACTGATCATTACCTGAAAGTATCATCCAGTTTGGGTGAAAAAATATTTTCTGAGATTTCTGGAGATTCATCATTTTGGGAAGCCTGGCAACCCCTTTCCATGAAAGTGTTTCTTGCCAGTCACTGCTTAGGGCTACATCAAGAGGAAACAAAACATAGAGATAGAACGTGAAACTACTTTATTGTGTCAAGTTTCAAGAAGCTAGCACAAACCGTGTTGGATTTAGAGTTCCAAATACATCTATCAATATAGGAGAAAACAGAGTGAAACCTAAAAATTCAAACTGTTACTGGAAACGAACGCTTCAACATAGAAGAACGAAATTTGGGGAACCAAGTCACCTTAGTGTACTGATCATTACCTGAAAGTATCATCCAGTTTGGGTGAAAAAATATTTGCTGAGATTTCTGGAGATTCGTCATTTTGGGAAGCCTGGCAACCCCTTTCCATGAAAGTGTTTCTCGCCAGTCACTGCTTAGGGCTACATCAAGAGGAAACAAAACATAGAGGTAGAACGTGAAACTACTTTTTTCTGTCAAGTTTCAAGAAGCTAGCACAAACCGTGTTGGATTTAGAGTTCCAAATACATCTATCAATATAGGAGAAAACAGAGTGAAACCTAAAAATTCAAACTGTTACTGGAAACGAACGCTTCAACATAGAAGAATGAAATTTGGGGAACCAAGTCGCCTTAGTGTACTGATCATTACCTGAAAGTATCATCCAGTTTGGGTGAAAAAATATTTGCTGAGATTTCTGGAGATTCGTTATTTTGGGAAGCCTGGCAACCCCTTTCCATTAAAGTGTTTCTCTCCAGTCACTGCTTAGGGCTACATCAAGAGGAAACAAAACATAGAGATAGAACGTGAAACTACTTTATTGTGTCAAGTTTCAAGAAGCTAGCACAAACCGTGTTGGATTTAGAGTTCCAAATACATCTATCTATATAGGAGAAAACAGAGTGAAACCTAAAAATTCAAACTGTTACTGGAAACGAACGCTTCATGATAGAAGAACAAAATTTGGGGAACAAGTCGCCTTAGTGTACTGATCATTACCTGAAAGTATCATCCAGTTTGGGTGAAAAAATATTTGCTGAGATTTCTGTAGATTCGTAATTTTGGGAAGCTTGGCAACCCCTTTCCATGAAAGTGTTTCTCGCCAGTCACTGCTTAGGGCTACATCATCAGGAAACAAAACATAGAGATAGAACTTGAAACTACTTTATTGTGTCAAGTTTCAAGAAGCTAGCACAAACCGTGTTGGATTTAGAGTTCCAAATACATCTATCAATATAGGAGAAAACAGAGTGAAACCTAAAAATTCAAACTGTTACTGGAAACGAACGCTTCACCATAGAAGAACGAAATCTGGGGAACCAAGTTGCCTTAGTGAACTGCTCATTACCTGAAAGTATCATCCATTTTGGGTGAAAAAATATTTGCTGAGATTTCTGGAGATTCGTAATTTTGGGAAGCCTGGCAACCCCTTTCCATGAAAGTGTTTCTCGCCAGTCACTGCTTAGGGCTACATCAAGAGGAAAAAAAACATAGTGATAGAACGTGAAACTACTTTATTGTGTCAAGTTTCAAGAAGCTAGCACAAACCGTGTTGGATTTAGAGTTCCAAATACATCTATCAATATAGTAGAAAACAGAGTGAAACCTAAAAATTCAAACTGTTACTGGAAACGAACGCTTCATCATAGAAGAACAAAATTTGGGGAACCAAGTCACCTTAGTGTACTGATCATTACCTGAAAGTATCCTCCAGTTTGGGTGAAAAAATATTTGCTGAGATTTCTGGAGATTCGTAATTTTGGGAAGCTTGGCAACCCCTTTCCATGAAAGTGTTTCTCGCCAGTCACTGCTTAGGGCTACATCATCAGGAAATAAAACATAGAGATATAACGTGAAAGTACTTTATTGTGTCAAGTTTCAAGAAGCTAGCACAAACCGTGTTGGATTTAGAGTTCCAAATACATCTATCAATATAAGAGAAAACAGAGTGAAACCTAAAAATTCAAACTGTTACTGGAAACGAACGCTTCAACATAGAAGACCGAAATCTGGGGAACCAAGTCGCCTTAGTGTACTGATCATTACCTGAAAGTATCATCCAGTTTGGGTGAAAAAATATTTGCTGAGATTTCTGTAGATTCGTCATTTTGGGAAGCCTGGCAACCCCTTTCCATGAAAGTGTTTCTCGCCAGTCACTGCTTAGGGCTACATCAAGAGGAAACAAAACATAGAGGTAGAACGTGAAACTACTTTACTGTGTCAAGTTTCAAGAAGCTAGCACAAACCGTGTTGGATTTAGAGTTCCAAATACATCTATCAATATAGGAGAAAACAGAGTGAAACCTAAAAATTCAAACTGTTACTGGAAACGAACGCTTCAACATAGAAGAATGAAATTTGGGGAAGCAAGTCGCCTTAGTGTACTGATCATTACCTGAAAGTATCATCCAGTTTGGGTGAAAAAATATTTGCTGAGATTTCTGGAGATTCGTAATTTTGGGAACCCTGGCAACCCCTTTCCATTAAAGTGTTTCTCTCCAGTCACTGCTTAGGGCTACATCAAGAGGAAACAAAACATAGAGGTAGAACGTGAAACTACTTTACTGTGTCAAGTTTCAAGAAGCTAGCACAAACCGTGTTGGATTTAGAGTTCCAAATACATCTATCTATATAGGAGAAAACAGAGTGAAACCTAAAAATTCAAACTGTTACTGGAAACGAACGCTTCATGATAGAAGAACGAAATTTGGGGAACCAAGTCGCCTTAGTGTACTGATCATTACCTGAAAGTATCATCCATTTTGGGTGAAAAAATATTTGCTGAGATTTCTGTAGATTCGTAATTTTGGGAAGCTTGGCAACCCCTTTCCATGAAAGTGTTTCTCGCCAGTCACTGCTTAGGGCTACATCATCAGGAAACAAAACATAGAGATAGAACTTGAAACTACTTTATTGTGTCAAGTTTCAAGAAGCTAGCACAAACCGTGTTGGATTTAGAGTTCCAAATACATCTATCAATATAGGAGAAAACAGAGTGAAACCTAAAAATTCAAACTGTTACTGGAAACGAACGCTTCAACATAGAAGACCGAAATCTGGGGAACCAAGTCGCCTTAGTGTACTGATCATTACCTGAAAGTATCATCCAGTTTGGGTGAAAAAATATTTGCTGAGATTTCTGTAGATTCGTCATTTTGGGAAGCCTGGCAACCCCTTTCCATGAAAGTGTTTCTCGCCAGTCACTGCTTAGGGCTACATCAAGAGGAAACAAAACATAGAGATAGAAGGTGAAACTACTTTATTGTGTCAAGTTTCAAGAAGCTAGCACAAACCGTGTTGGATTTAGAGTTCCAAATACATCTATCAATATAGGAGAAAACAGAGTGAAACCTAAAAATTCAAATTGTTACTGGAAACGAACGCTTCAACATAGAAGAACGAAATTTGGGGAACCAAGTCGCCTTAGTGTACTGATCATTACCTGAAAGTATCATCCAGTTTGGGTGAAAAAATATTTGCTGAGATTTCTGGAGATTCGTAATTTTTGGAAGCTTGGCAACCCCTTTCCATGAAAGTGTTTCTAGCCAGTCACTGCTTAGGGCTACATCAAGAGAAAACAAAACATAGAGATAGAACGTGAAACTACTTTATTGTGTCAAGTTTCAAGAAGCTAGCACAAACCGTGTTGGATTTAGAGTTCCAAATACATCTATGAATATAGGAGAAAACAGAGTGAAACCTAAAAATTCAATCTGTTACTGGAAACGAACGCTTCAACATAGAAGAACGAAATTTGGGGAACCAAGTCGCCTTAGTGTACTGATCATTACCTGAAAGTATCATCCAGTTTGGGTGAAAAAATATTTGCTGAGATTTCTGGAGATTCGTAATTTTGGGAAGCCTGGCAACCCCTTTCCATGAAAGTGTTTCTCGCCAGTCACTGCTTAGGGCTACATCAAGAGGAAACAAAACATAGAGATAGAACGTGAAACTACTTTATTGTGTCAAGTTTCAAGAAGCTAGCACAAACCGTGTTGGATTTAGAGTTCCAAATACATCTATCAATATAGGAGAAAACAGAGTGAAACCTAAAAATTCAAACTGTTACTGGAAACGAACGCTTCATCATAGAAGAACAAAATTTGGGGAACCAAGTCACCTTAGTGTACTGATCATTACCTGAAAGTATCATCCAGTTTGGGTGAAAAAATATTTGCTGAGATTTCTGGAGATTCGTAATTTTGGGAAGCTTGGCAACCCCTTTCCATGAAAGTATTTCTCGCCAGTCACTGCTTAGGGCTACATCATCAGGAAATAAAACATAGAGATATAACGTGAAAGTACTTTATTGTGTCAAGTTTCAAGAAGCTAGCACAAACCGTGTTGGGTTTAGAGTTCCAAATACATCTATCAATATAGGAGAAAACAGAGTGAAACCTAAAAATTCAAACTGTTACTGGAAACGAACGCTTCAACATAGAAGACCGAAATCTGGGGAACCAAGTCGCCTTAGTGTACTGATCATTACCTGAAAGTATCATCCAGTTTGGGTGAAAAAATATTTGCTGAGATTTCTGGAGATTCGTAATTTTGGGAAGCTTGGCAACCCCTTTCCATGAAAGTGTTTCTCGCCAGTCACTGCTTAGGGCTACATCAAGAGGAAACAAAACATAGAGATAGAACGTGAAACTACTTTATTGTGTCAAGTTTCAAGAAGCTAGCACAAACCGTGTTGGATTTAGAGTTCCAAATACATCTATCAATATAGGAGAAAACAGAGTGAAACCTAAAAATTCAAACTGTTACTGGAAACGAACGCTTCAACATAGAATAATGAAATTTGGGGAACCAAGTCGCCTTAGTGTACTGATCATTACCTGAAAGTATCATCCAGTTTGGGTGAAAAAATATTTGCTGAGATTTCTGTAGATTCATAATTTTTGGAAGCTTGGCAACCCCTTTCCATGAAAGTGTTCCTCGCCAGTCACTGCTTAGGGCTACAAAAAGTGGAAACAAAACATAGAGATAGAACATGAAACTACTTTATTGTGTCAAGTTTCAAGAAGCTAGCACAAACCGTGTTGGATTTAGAGTTCCAAATACATCTATCAATATAGGAGAAAACAGAGTGAAACCTAAAAAATCAAACTGTTACTGGAAACGAACGCTTCAACATACAAGAACGAAATCTGGGGAACCAAGTCGCCTTAGTGTACTGATCATTACCTGAAAGTATCATCCAGTTTGGTTGAAAAAATATTTGCTGAGATTTCTGTAGATTCGTAATTTTGGGAAGCCTGGCAACCCCTTTCCATGAAAGTGTTCCTCTCCAGTCACTGCTTAGGGCTACATCAAGAGGAAACAAAACATAGAGATAGAACGTGAAACTACTTTATTGTGTCAAGTTTCAAGAAGCTAGCACAAACCGTGTTGGATTTAGAGTTCCAAATACATCTATCTATATAGGAGAAAACAGAGTGAAACCTAAAAATTCAAACTGTTACTGGAAACGAACGCTTCAACATAGAAGAACGAAATCTGGGGAACCAAGTCGCCTTAGTGTACTGATCATTACCTGAAAGTATCATCCAGTTTGGGTGAAAAAATATTTGCTGAGATTTCTGTAGATTCGTAATTTTGGGAAGCTTGGCAACCCCTTTCCATGAAAGTGTTTCTTGCCAGTCACTGCTTAGGGATACATCATCAGGAAACAAAACATAGAGATAGAACGTGAAACTACTTTATTGTGTTTGTTTCAAGAAGCTAGCACAAACCGTGTTGGATTTAGAGTTCCAAATACATCTATCAATATAGGAGAAAACAGAGTGAAACCTAAAAATTCAAACTGTTACTGGAAACGAACGCTTCAACATAGAAGAACGAAATCTGGGGAACCAAGTCGCCTTAGTGTACTGATCATTACCTGAAAGTATCATCCATTTTGGGAGAAAAAATATTTGCTGAGATTTCTGGAGATTCGTAATTTTGGGAAGCCTGGCAACCCCTTTCCATGAAAGTGTTTCTCGCCAGTCACTGCTTAGGGCTACATCAAGAGGAAACAAAACATAGAGATAGAACGTGAAACTACTTTATTGTGTCAAGTTTCAAGAAGCTAGCACAAACCGTGTTGGATTTAGAGTTCGAAATACATCTATCAATATAGGAGAAAACAGAGTGAAACCTAAAAATTCAAACTGTTACTGGAAACGAACGCTTCAACATAGAAGAACGAAATCTGGGGAACCAAGTCGCCTTAGTGTACTGATCATTACCTGAAAGTATCATCCAGTTTGGGTGAAAAAATATTTGTTGAGATTTCTGGAGATTCGTAATTTTGGGAAGCTTGGCAACCCCTTTCCATGAAAGTGTTTCTCGCCAGTCACTGCTTAGGGCTACATCATCAGGAAAAAAACATAGAGATAGAACGTGAAAGTACTTTATTGTGTCAAGTTTCAAGAAGCTAGCACAAACCGTGTTGGATTTAGAGTTCCAAATACATCTATCAATATAGGAGAAAACAGAGTGTAACCTAAAAATTCAAACTGTTACTGGAAACGAACGCTTCAACATAGAAGACCGAAATCTGGGGAACCAAGTCGCCTTAGTGTACTGATCATTACCTGAAAGTATCATCCAGTTTGGGTGAAAAAATATTTGCTGAGATTTCTGGAGATTCGTAATTTTGGGAAGCTTGGCAACCCCTTTCCATGAAAGTGTTTCTCGCCAGTCACTGCTTAGGGCTACATCAAGAGGAAACAAAACATAGAGATAGAACGTGAAACTACTTTATTGTGTCAAGTTTCAAGAAGCTAGCACAAACCGTGTTGGATTTAGAGTTCCAAATACATCTATCAATATAGGAGAAAACAGAGTGAAACCTAAAAATTCAAACTGTTACTGGAAACGAACGCTTCAACATAGAATAACGAAATTTGGGGAACCAAGTCGCCTTAGTGTACTGATCATTACCTGAAAGTATCATCCAGTTTGGGTGAAAAAATATTTGCTTAGATTTCTGTAGATTCGTAATTTTTGGAAGCTTGGCAACCCCTTTCCATGAAAGTGTTTCTCGCCAGTCACTGCTTAGGGCTACATCAAGAGGAAACAAAACATAGAGATAGAACGTGAAACTACTTTATTGTGTCAAGTTTCAAGAAGCTAGCACAAACCGTGTTGGATTTAGAGTTCCAAATACATCTATCAATATAGGAGAAAACAGAGTGAAACCTAAAAATTCAAACTGTTACTGGAAACGAACGCTTCAACATAGAAGAACGAAATTTGGGGAACCAAGTCGCCTTAGTGTACTGATCATTACCTGAAAGTATCATCCAGTTTGGGTGAAAAAATATTTGCTGAGATTTCTGTAGATTCCTAATTTTGGGAAGCTTGGCAACCCCTTTCCATGAAAGTGTTCCTCGCCAGTCACTGCTTAGGGCTACAAAAAGAGGAAACAAAACATAGAGATAGAACATGAAACTACTTTATTGTGTCAAGTTTCAAGAAGCTAGCACAAACCGTGTTGGATTTAGAGTTCCAAATACATCTATCAATATAGGAGAAAACAGAGTGAAACCTAAAAATTCATACTGTTACTGGAAACGAACGCTTCAACATAGAAGAACGAAATCTGGGGAACCAAGTCGCCTTAGTGTACTGATCATTACCTGAAAGTATCATCCAGTTTGGGTGAAAAAATATTTGCTTAGATTTCTGGAGATTCGTCATTTTGGGAAGCCTGGCAACCCCTTTCCATGAAAGTGTTTCTCGCCAGTCACTGCTTAGGGCTACATCAAGAGGAAACAAAACATAGAGATAGAAGGTGAAACTACTTTATTGTGTCAAGTTTCAAGAAGCTAGCACAAACCGTGTTGGATTTAGAGTTCCAAATACATCTATGAATATAGGAGAAAACAGAGTAAAACCTAAAAATTCAAACTGTTACTGGAAACGAACGCTTCAACATAGAGGAACGAAATTTGGGGAACCAAGTCACCTTAGTGTACTGATCATTACCTGAAAGTATCATCCAGTTTGGGTGAAAAAATATTTGCTGAGATTTCTGGAGATTCGTCATTTTGGGAAGCCTGGCAACCCCTTTCCATGAAAGTGTTTCTCGCCAGTCACTGCTTAGGGCTACACCAATAGGAAACAAAACATAGAGATATAACGTGAAACTACTTTATCGTTTCAAGTTTCAAGAAGCTAGCACAAACAGTGTTGGATTTAGAGTTCCAAATATATCTATCAATATAGGAGAAAACAGAGTGAAACCTAAAAAATCAAACTGTTACTGGAAACGAACGCTTCAACATACAAGAACGAAATCTGGGGAACCAAGTCGCCTTAGTGTACTGATCATTACCTGAAAGTATCATCCAGTTTGGGTGAAAAAATATTTGCTGAGATTTCTGGAGATTCGTCATTTTGGGAAGCCTGGCAACCCCTTTCCATGAAAGTGTTTCTCGCCAGTCACTGCTTAGGGCTACATCAAGAGGAAACAAAACATAGAGGTAGAACATGAAACTACTTTTTTGTGTCAAGTTTCAAGAAGCTAGCACAAACCGTGTTGGATTTAGAGTTCCAAATACATCTGTCAATATAGGAGAAAACAGAGTGAAACCTAAAAATTCAAACTGTTACTGGAAACGAACGCTTCATCATAGAAGAACGAAATTTGGGGAACCAAGTCGCCTTAGTGTACTGATCATTACCTGAAAGTATCATCCAGTTTGGGTGAAAAAATATTTGCTGAGATTTCTGTAGATTCGTAATTTTGGGAAGCTTGGCAACCCCTTTCCATGAAAGTGTTTCTCGCCAGTCACTGCTTAGGGCTACATCATCTGGAAACAAAACATAGAGATAGAACGTGAAACTACTTTATTGTGTCAAGTTTCAAGAAGCTAGCACAAACCGTGTTGGATTTAGAGTTCCAAATACATCTATCAATATAGGAGAAAACAGAGTGAAACCTAAAAATTCAAACTGTTACTGGAAACGAACGCTTCAACATAGAAGAACGAAATCTGGGGAACCAAGTCGCCTTAGTGTACTGATCATTACCTGAAAGTATCATCCAGTTTGGGTGAAAAAATATTTGCTGAGATTTCTGGAGATTCGTAATTTTGCAAAGCCTGGCAACCCCTTTCCATGAAAGTGTTGCTCGCCAGTCACTGCTTAGGGCTACATCAAGAGGAAACAAAACATAGAGATAGAAGGTGAAACTACTTTATTGTGTCAAGTTTCAAGAAGCTAGCACAAACCGTGTTGGATTTAGAGTTCCAAATACATCTATCAATATAGGAGAAAACAGAGTGAAACCTAAAAATTCAAACTGTTACTGGAAACGAACGCTTCAACATAGAAGAACGAAATTTGGGGAACCAAGTCGCCTTAGTGTACTGATCATTACCTGAAAGTATCATCCAGTTTGGGTGAAAAAATATTTGCTGAGATTTCTGTAGATTCGTAATTTTTGGAAGCTTGGCAACCCCTTTCCATGAAAGTGTTTCTCGCCAGTCACTGCTTAGGGCTACATCATCAGGAAACAAAACATAGAGATAGAACGTGAAAGTCCTTTATTGTGTCAAGTTTCAAGAAGCTAGCACAAACCGTGTTGGATTTAGAGTTCCAAATACATCTATCAATATAGGAGAAAACAGAGTGAAACCTAAAAATTCAAACTGTTACTGGAAACGAACGCTTCAACATAGAAGACCGAAATCTGGGGAACCAAGTCGCCTTAGTGTACTGATCGTTACCTGAAAGTATCATCCAGTTTGGGTGAAAAAATATTTGCTGAGATTTCTGGAGATTCGTAATTTTGGGAAGCCTGGCAACCCCTTTCCATGAAAGTGTTTCTCGCCAGTCACTGCTTAGGGCTACATCAAGAGGAAACAAAACATAGAGATAGAAGGTGAAACTACTATATTGTGTCAAGTTTCAAGAAGCTAGCACAAACCGTGTTGGATTTAGAGTTCCAAATACATCTATCAATATAGCAGAAAACAGAGTGAAACCTAAAAATTCAAACTGTTACTGGAAACGAACGCTTCAACATAGAATAACGAAATTTAGGGAACCAAGTCGCCTTTGTGTACTGATCATTACCTGAAAGTATCATCCAGTTTGGGTGAAAAAATATTTGTTGAGATTTCTGGAGATTCGTAATTTTGCAAAGCCTGGCAACCCCTTTCCATTGAAGTGTTTCTCGCCAGTCACTGCTTAGGGCTACATCAAGAGGAAACAAAACATAGAGATAGAAGGTGAAACTACTTTATTGTGTCAAGTTTCAAGAAGCTAGCACAAACCGTGTTGGATTTAGAGTTCCAAATACATCTATCAATATACGACAAAACAGAGTGAAACCTAAAAATTCAAACTGTTACTGGAAACGAACGCTTCAACATAGAAGAACGAAATCTGGGCAACCAAGTCGCCTTAGTGTACTGATCATTACCTGAAAGTATCATCCAGTTTGGGTGAAAAAATATTTGCTGAGATTTCTGTAGATTCGTAATTTTGGGAAGCTTGGCAACCCCTTTCCATGAAAGTGTTTCTTGCCAGTCACTGCTTAGGGCTACAAAAAGAGGAAAGAAAACATAGAGATAGAAGGTGAAACTACTTTATTGTGTCAAGTTTCAAGAAGCTAGCACAAACCGTGTTGGATTTAGAGTTCCAAATACATCTATCAATATAGGAGAAAACAGAGTGAAACCTAAAAATTCAAACTGTTACTGGAAACGAACGCTTCAACATAGAAGAACGAAATCTGGGCAACCAAGTCGCCTTAGTGTACTGATCATTACCTGAAAGTATCATCCAGTTTGGGTGAAAAAATATTTGCTGGATTTCTGGAGATTCGTCATTTTGGGAAGCCTGGCAACCCCTTTCCATGAGAGAGTTTCTCGCCAGTCACTGCTTAGGGCTACATCAAGAGGAAACAAAACATAGAGATAGAACGTGAAACTACTTTATTGTGTCAAGTTTCAAGAAGCTAGCACAAACCGTGTTGGATTTAGAGTTCCAAATACATCTATGAATATAGGAGAAAACAGAGTGAAACCTAAAAATTCAAACTGTTACTGGAAACGAACGCTTCAACATAGAAGAACGAAATTTGGGGAACCAAGTCACCTTAGTGTACTGATCATTACCTGAAAGTATCATCCAGTTTGGGTGAAAAAATATTTGCTGAGATTTCTGGAGATTCGTCATTTTGGGAAGCCTGGCAACCCCTTTCCATGAAAGTGTTTCTCGCCAGTCACTGCTTAGGGCTACATCAAGAGGAAACAAAACATAGAGATAGAACGTGAAACTACTTTATTGTGTCAAGTTTCAAGAAGCTAGCACAAACCGTGTTGGATTTAGAGTTCCAAATACATCTATCAATATAGGAGAAAACAGAGTGAAACCTAAAAATTCAAACTGTTACTGGAAACGAACGCTTCAACATAGAAGAACGAAATTTGGGGAACCAAGTCGCCTTAGTGTACTGATCATTACCTGAAAGTATCATCCAGTTTGGGTGAAAAAATATTTGCTGAGATTTCTGGAGATTCGTCATTTTGGGAAGCCTGGCAACCCCTTTCCATGAAAGTGTTTCTCGCCAGTCACTGCTTAGGGCTACATCAAGAGGAAACAAAACATAGAGGTAGAACGTGAAACTACTTTTTTGTGTCAAGTTTCAAGAAGCTAGCACAAACCGTGTTGGATTTAGAGTTCCAAATACATCTATCAATATAGGAGAAAACAGAGTGAAACCTAAAAATTCAAACTGTTACTGGAAACGAATGCTTCAACATAGAAGAATGAAATTTGGGGAACCAAGTCTCCTTAGTGTACTGATCATTACCTGAAAGTATCATTTAGTTTGGGTGAAAAAATATTTGCTGAGATTTCTGGAGATTCGTAATTTTGGGAAGCCTGGCAACCCCTTTCCATGAAAGTGTTTCTCTCCAGTCACTGCTTAGGGCTACATCAAGAGGAAACAAAACATAGAGATAGAACGTGAAACTACTTTATTGTGTCAAGTTTCAAGAAGCTAGCACAAACCGTGTTGGATTTAGAGTTCCAAATACTTCTATCTATATAAGAGAAAACAGAGTGAAACCTAAAAATTCAAACTGTTACTGGAAACGAACGCTTCATGATAGAAGAACGAAATTTGGGGAACCAAGTCGCCTTAGTGTACTGATCATTACCTGAAAGTATCATCCAGTTTGGGTGAAAAAATATTTGCTGAGATTTCTGTAGATTCGTAATTTTGGGAAGCTTGGCAACCCCTTTCCATGAAAGTGTTTCTCGCCAGTCACTGCTTAGGGCTACATCATCAGGAAACAAAACATAGAGATAGAACGTGAAACTACTTTATTGTGTCAAGTTTCAAGAAGCTAGCAAAAACCGTGTTGGATTTAGAGTTCCAAATACATCTATCAATATAGGAGAAAACAGAGTGAAACCTAAAAATTCAAACTGTTACTGGAAACGAACGCTTCAACATAGAAGAACGAAATTTGGGGAACCAAGTCGCCTTAGTGTACTGATCATTACCTGAAAGTATCATCCAGTTTGGGTGAAAAAATATTTGCTGAGATTTCTGGAGATTCGTCATTTTGGGAAGCCTGGCAACCCCTTTCCATGAAAGTGTTTCTCGCCAGTCACTGCTTAGGGCTACATCAAGAGGAAACAAAACATAGAGGTAGAACGTGAAACTACTTTACTGTGTCAAGTTTCAAGAAGCTAGCACAAACCGTGTTGGATTTAGAGTTCCAAATACATCTATCAATATAGGAGAAAACAGAGTGAAACCTAAAAATTCAAACTGTTACTGGAAACGAATGCTTCAACATAGAAGAATGAAATTTGGGGAACCAAGTCTCCTTAGTGTACTGATCATTACCTGAAAGTATCATTTAGTTTGGGTGAAAAAATATTTGCTGAGATTTCTGGAGATTCGTAATTTTGGGAAGCCTGGCAACCCCTTTCCATGAAAGTGTTTCTCTCCAGTCACTGCTTAGGGCTACATCAAGAGGAAACAAAACATAGAGATAGAACGTGAAACTACTTTATTGTGTCAAGTTTCAAGAAGCTAGCACAAACCGTGTTGGATTTAGAGTTCCAAATACTTCTATCTATATAGGAGAAAACAGAGTGAAACCTAAAAATTCAAACTGTTACTGGAAACGAACGCTTCATGATAGAAGAACGAAATTTGGGGAACCAAGTCGCCTTAGTGTACTGATCATTACCTGAAAGTATCATCCAGTTTGGGTGAAAAAATATTTGCTGAGATTTCTGTAGATTCGTAATTTTGGGAAGCTTGGCAACCCCTTTCCATGAAAGTGTTTCTCGCCAGTCACTGCTTAGGGCTACATCATCAGGAAACAAAACATAGAGATAGAACATGAAACTACTTTATTGTGTCAAGTTTCAAGAAGCTAGCAAAAACCGTGTTGGATTTAGAGTTCCAAATACATCTATCAATATAGGAGAAAACAGAGTGAAACCTAAAAATTCAAACTGTTACTGGAAACGAATGCTTCAACATAGAAGAATGAAATTTGGGGAACCAAGTCTCCTTAGTGTACTGATCATTACCTGAAAGTATCATTTAGTTTGGGTGAAAAAATATTTGCTGAGATTTCTGGAGATTCGTAATTTTGGGAAGCCTGGCAACCCCTTTCCATGAAAGTGTTTCTCTCCAGTCACTGCTTAGGGCTACATCAAGAGGAAACAAAACATAGAGATAGAACGTGAAACTACTTTATTGTGTCAAGTTTCAAGAAGCTAGCACAAACCGTGTTGGATTTAGAGTTCCAAATACTTCTATCTATATAAGAGAAAACAGAGTGAAACCTAAAAATTCAAACTGTTACTGGAAACGAACGCTTCATGATAGAAGAACGAAATTTGGGGAACCAAGTCGCCTTAGTGTACTGATCATTACCTGAAAGTATCATCCAGTTTGGGTGAAAAAATATTTGCTGAGATTTCTGTAGATTCGTAATTTTGGGAAGCTTGGCAACCCCTTTCCATGAAAGTGTTTCTCGCCAGTCACTGCTTAGGGCTACATCATCAGGAAACAAAACATAGAGATAGAACGTGAAACTACTTTATTGTGTCAAGTTTCAAGAAGCTAGCAAAAACCGTGTTGGATTTAGAGTTCCAAATACATCTATCAATATAGGAGAAAACAGAGTGAAACCTAAAAATTCAAACTGTTACTGGAAACGAACGCTTCAACATAGAAGAACGAAATTTGGGGAACCAAGTCGCCTTAGTGTACTGATCATTACCTGAAAGTATCATCCAGTTTGGGTGAAAAAATATTTGCTGAGATTTCTGGAGATTCGTCATTTTGGGAAGCCTGGCAACCCCTTTCCATGAAAGTGTTTCTCGCCAGTCACTGCTTAGGGCTACATCAAGAGGAAACAAAACATAGAGGTAGAACGTGAAACTACTTTACTGTGTCAAGTTTCAAGAAGCTAGCACAAACCGTGTTGGATTTAGAGTTCCAAATACATCTATCAATATAGGAGAAAACAGAGTGAAACCTAAAAATTCAAACTGTTACTGGAAACGAATGCTTCAACATAGAAGAATGAAATTTGGGGAACCAAGTCTCCTTAGTGTACTGATCATTACCTGAAAGTATCATTTAGTTTGGGTGAAAAAATATTTGCTGAGATTTCTGGAGATTCGTAATTTTGGGAAGCCTGGCAACCCCTTTCCATGAAAGTGTTTCTCTCCAGTCACTGCTTAGGGCTACATCAAGAGGAAACAAAACATAGAGATAGAACGTGAAACTACTTTATTGTGTCAATTTTCAAGAAGCTAGCACAAACCGTGTTGGATTTAGAGTTCCAAATACTTCTATCTATATAGGAGAAAACAGAGTGAAACCTAAAAATTCAAACTGTTACTGGAAACGAACGCTTCATGATAGAAGAACGAAATTTGGGGAACCAAGTCGCCTTAGTGTACTGATCATTACCTGAAAGTATCATCCAGTTTGGGTGAAAAAATATTTGCTGAGATTTCTGTAGATTCGTAATTTTGGGAAGCTTGGCAACCCCTTTCCATGAAAGTGTTTCTCGCCAGTCACTGCTTAGGGCTACATCATCAGGAAACAAAACATAGAGATAGAACATGAAACTACTTTATTGTGTCAAGTTTCAAGAAGCTAGCAAAAACCGTGTTGGATTTAGAGTTCCAAATACATCTATCAATATAGGAGAAAACAGAGTGAAACCTAAAAATTCAAACTGTTACTGGAAACGAACGCTACAACATAGAAGAACGAAATATGGGGAACCAAGTTGCCTTAGTGAACTGCTCATTACCTGAAAGTCTCATCCATTTTGGGTGAAAAAATATTTGCTGAGATTTCTGGAGATTCGTAATTTTGGGAAGCCTGGCAACCCCTTTCCATGAAAGTGTTTCTCGCCAGTCACTGCTTAGGGCTACATCAAGAGGAAACAAAACATAGAGATAGAACGTGAAAGTCCTTTATTGTGTCAAGTTTCAAGAAGCTAGCACAAACCGTGTTGGATTTAGAGTTCCAAATACATCTATCAATATAGGAGAAAACAGAGTGAAACCTAAAAATTCAAACTGTTACTGGAAACGAACGCTTCAACATAGAAGACCGAAATCTGGGGAACCAAGTCGCCTTAGTGTACTGATCGTTACCTGAAAGTATCATCCAGTTTGGGTGAAAAAATATTTGCTGAGATTTCTGGAGATTCGTAATTTTGGGAAGCCTGGCAACCCCTTTCCATGAAAGTGTTTCTCGCCAGTCACTGCTTAGGGCTACATCAAGAGGAAACAAAACATAGAGATAGAAGGTGAAACTACTATATTGTGTCAAGTTTCAAGAAGCTAGCACAAACCGTGTTGGATTTAGAGTTCCAAATACATCTATCAATATAGCAGAAAACAGAGTGAAACCTAAAAATTCAAACTGTTACTGGAAACGAACGCTTCAACATAGAATAACGAAATTTAGGGAACCAAGTCGCCTTTGTGTACTGATCATTACCTGAAAGTATCATCCAGTTTGGGTGAAAAAATATTTGTTGAGATTTCTGGAGATTCGTAATTTTGCAAAGCCTGGCAACCCCTTTCCATTGAAGTGTTTCTCGCCAGTCACTGCTTAGGGCTACATCAAGAGGAAACAAAACATAGAGATAGAAGGTGAAACTACTTTATTGTGTCAAGTTTCAAGAAGCTAGCACAAACCGTGTTGGATTTAGAGTTCCAAATACATCTATCAATATAGGACAAAACAGAGTGAAACCTAAAAATTCAAACTGTTACTGGAAACGAACGCTTCAACATAGAAGAACGAAATCTGGGCAACCAAGTCGCCTTAGTGTACTGATCATTACCTGAAAGTATCATCCAGTTTGGGTGAAAAAATATTTGCTGAGATTTCTGTAGATTCGTAATTTTGGGAAGCTTGGCAACCCCTTTCCATGAAAGTGTTTCTTGCCAGTCACTGCTTAGGGCTACAAAAAGAGGAAAGAAAACATAGAGATAGAAGGTGAAACTACTTTATTGTGTCAAGTTTCAAGAAGCTAGCACAAACCGTGTTGGATTTAGAGTTCCAAATACATCTATCAATATAGGAGAAAACAGAGTGAAACCTAAAAATTCAAACTGTTACTGGAAACGAACGCTTCAACATAGAAGAACGAAATCTGGGCAACCAAGTCGCCTTAGTGTACTGATCATTACCTGAAAGTATCATCCAGTTTGGGTGAAAAAATATTTGCTGGATTTCTGGAGATTCGTCATTTTGGGAAGCCTGGCAACCCCTTTCCATGAGAGAGTTTCTCGCCAGTCACTGCTTAGGGCTACATCAAGAGGAAACAAAACATAGAGATAGAACGTGAAACTACTTTATTGTGTCAAGTTTCAAGAAGCTAGCACAAACCGTGTTGGATTTAGAGTTCCAAATACATCTATGAATATAGGAGAAAACAGAGTGAAACCTAAAAATTCAAACTGTTACTGGAAACGAACGCTTCAACATAGAAGAACGAAATTTGGGGAACCAAGTCACCTTAGTGTACTGATCATTACCTGAAAGTATCATCCAGTTTGGGTGAAAAAATATTTGCTGAGATTTCTGGAGATTCGTCATTTTGGGAAGCCTGGCAACCCCTTTCCATGAAAGTGTTTCTCGCCAGTCACTGCTTAGGGCTACATCAAGAGGAAACAAAACATAGAGATAGAACGTGAAACTACTTTATTGTGTCAAGTTTCAAGAAGCTAGCACAAACCGTGTTGGATTTAGAGTTCCAAATACATCTATCAATATAGGAGAAAACAGAGTGAAACCTAAAAATTCAAACTGTTACTGGAAACGAACGCTTCAACATAGAAGAACGAAATTTGGGGAACCAAGTCGCCTTAGTGTACTGATCATTACCTGAAAGTATCATCCAGTTTGGGTGAAAAAATATTTGCTGAGATTTCTGGAGATTCGTCATTTTGGGAAGCCTGGCAACCCCTTTCCATGAAAGTGTTTCTCGCCAGTCACTGCTTAGGGCTACATCAAGAGGAAACAAAACATAGAGGTAGAACGTGAAACTACTTTTTTGTGTCAAGTTTCAAGAAGCTAGCACAAACCGTGTTGGATTTAGAGTTCCAAATACATCTATCAATATAGGAGAAAACAGAGTGAAACCTAAAAATTCAAACTGTTACTGGAAACGAATGCTTCAACATAGAAGAATGAAATTTGGGGAACCAAGTCTCCTTAGTGTACTGATCATTACCTGAAAGTATCATTTAGTTTGGGTGAAAAAATATTTGCTGAGATTTCTGGAGATTCGTAATTTTGGGAAGCCTGGCAACCCCTTTCCATGAAAGTGTTTCTCTCCAGTCACTGCTTAGGGCTACATCAAGAGGAAACAAAACATAGAGATAGAACGTGAAACTACTTTATTGTGTCAAGTTTCAAGAAGCTAGCACAAACCGTGTTGGATTTAGAGTTCCAAATACTTCTATCTATATAGGAGAAAACAGAGTGAAACCTAAAAATTCAAACTGTTACTGGAAACGAACGCTTCATGATAGAAGAACGAAATTTGGGGAACCAAGTCGCCTTAGTGTACTGATCATTACCTGAAAGTATCATCCAGTTTGGGTGAAAAAATATTTGCTGAGATTTCTGTAGATTCGTAATTTTGGGAAGCTTGGCAACCCCTTTCCATGAAAGTGTTTCTCGCCAGTCACTGCTTAGGGCTACATCATCAGGAAACAAAACATAGAGATAGAACATGAAACTACTTTATTGTGTCAAGTTTCAAGAAGCTAGCAAAAACCGTGTTGGATTTAGAGTTCCAAATACATCTATCAATATAGGAGAAAACAGAGTGAAACCTAAAAATTCAAACTGTTACTGGAAACGAATGCTTCAACATAGAAGAATGAAATTTGGGGAACCAAGTCTCCTTAGTGTACTGATCATTACCTGAAAGTATCATTTAGTTTGGGTGAAAAAATATTTGCTGAGATTTCTGGAGATTCGTAATTTTGGGAAGCCTGGCAACCCCTTTCCATGAAAGTGTTTCTCTCCAGTCACTGCTTAGGGCTACATCAAGAGGAAACAAAACATAGAGATAGAACGTGAAACTACTTTATTGTGTCAAGTTTCAAGAAGCTAGCACAAACCGTGTTGGATTTAGAGTTCCAAATACTTCTATCTATATAAGAGAAAACAGAGTGAAACCTAAAAATTCAAACTGTTACTGGAAACGAACGCTTCATGATAGAAGAACGAAATTTGGGGAACCAAGTCGCCTTAGTGTACTGATCATTACCTGAAAGTATCATCCAGTTTGGGTGAAAAAATATTTGCTGAGATTTCTGTAGATTCGTAATTTTGGGAAGCTTGGCAACCCCTTTCCATGAAAGTGTTTCTCGCCAGTCACTGCTTAGGGCTACATCATCAGGAAACAAAACATAGAGATAGAACGTGAAACTACTTTATTGTGTCAAGTTTCAAGAAGCTAGCAAAAACCGTGTTGGATTTAGAGTTCCAAATACATCTATCAATATAGGAGAAAACAGAGTGAAACCTAAAAATTCAAACTGTTACTGGAAACGAACGCTTCAACATAGAAGAACGAAATTTGGGGAACCAAGTCGCCTTAGTGTACTGATCATTACCTGAAAGTATCATCCAGTTTGGGTGAAAAAATATTTGCTGAGATTTCTGGAGATTCGTCATTTTGGGAAGCCTGGCAACCCCTTTCCATGAAAGTGTTTCTCGCCAGTCACTGCTTAGGGCTACATCAAGAGGAAACAAAACATAGAGGTAGAACGTGAAACTACTTTACTGTGTCAAGTTTCAAGAAGCTAGCACAAACCGTGTTGGATTTAGAGTTCCAAATACATCTATCAATATAGGAGAAAACAGAGTGAAACCTAAAAATTCAAACTGTTACTGGAAACGAATGCTTCAACATAGAAGAATGAAATTTGGGGAACCAAGTCTCCTTAGTGTACTGATCATTACCTGAAAGTATCATTTAGTTTGGGTGAAAAAATATTTGCTGAGATTTCTGGAGATTCGTAATTTTGGGAAGCCTGGCAACCCCTTTCCATGAAAGTGTTTCTCTCCAGTCACTGCTTAGGGCTACATCAAGAGGAAACAAAACATAGAGATAGAACGTGAAACTACTTTATTGTGTCAATTTTCAAGAAGCTAGCACAAACCGTGTTGGATTTAGAGTTCCAAATACTTCTATCTATATAGGAGAAAACAGAGTGAAACCTAAAAATTCAAACTGTTACTGGAAACGAACGCTTCATGATAGAAGAACGAAATTTGGGGAACCAAGTCGCCTTAGTGTACTGATCATTACCTGAAAGTATCATCCAGTTTGGGTGAAAAAATATTTGCTGAGATTTCTGTAGATTCGTAATTTTGGGAAGCTTGGCAACCCCTTTCCATGAAAGTGTTTCTCGCCAGTCACTGCTTAGGGCTACATCATCAGGAAACAAAACATAGAGATAGAACATGAAACTACTTTATTGTGTCAAGTTTCAAGAAGCTAGCAAAAACCGTGTTGGATTTAGAGTTCCAAATACATCTATCAATATAGGAGAAAACAGAGTGAAACCTAAAAATTCAAACTGTTACTGGAAACGAACGCTACAACATAGAAGAACGAAATATGGGGAACCAAGTTGTTTTAGTGAACTGCTCATTACCTGAAAGTCTCATCCATTTTGGGTGAAAAAATATTTGCTGAGATTTCTGGAGATTCGTAATTTTGGGAAGCCTGGCAACCCCTTTCCATGAAAGTGTTTCTCGCCAGTCACTGCTTAGGGCTACATCAAGAGGAAACAAAACATAGAGATAGAACGTGAAACTACTTTATTGTGTCAAGTTTCAAGAAGCTAGCACAAACCGTGTTGGATTTAGAGTTCCAAATACATCTATGAATATAGGAGAAAACAGAGTGAAACCTAAAAATTCAAACTGTTACTGGAAACGAACGCTTCAACATAGAAGAACGAAATTTGGGGAACCAAGTCACCTTAGTGTACTGATCATTACCTGAAAGTATCATCCAGTTTGGGTGAAAAAATATTTGCTGAGATTTCTGGAGATTCGTCATTTTGGGAAGCCTGGCAACCCCTTTCCATGAAAGTGTTTCTCGCCAGTCACTGCTTAGGGCTACATCAAGAGGAAACAAAACATAGAGATAGAACGTGAAACTACTTTATTGTGTCAAGTTTCAAGAAGCTAGCACAAACCGTGTTGGATTTAGAGTTCCAAATACATCTATCAATATAGGAGAAAACAGAGTGAAACCTAAAAATTCAAACTGTTACTGGAAACGAACGCTTCAACATAGAAGAACGAAATTTGGGGAACCAAGTCGCCTTAGTGTACTGATCATTACCTGAAAGTATCATCCAGTTTGGGTGAAAAAATATTTGCTGAGATTTCTGGAGATTCGTCATTTTGGGAAGCCTGGCAACCCCTTTCCATGAAAGTGTTTCTCGCCAGTCACTGCTTAGGGCTACATCAAGAGGAAACAAAACATAGAGGTAGAACGTGAAACTACTTTTTGTGTCAAGTTTCAAGAAGCTAGCACAAACCGTGTTGGATTTAGAGTTCCAAATACATCTATCAATATAGGAGAAAACAGAGTGAAACCTAAAAATTCAAACTGTTACTGGAAACGAACGCTTCAACATAGAAGAACGAAATTTGGGGAACCAAGTCGCCTTAGTGTACTGATCATTACCTGAAAGTATCATCCAGTTTGGGTGAAAAAATATTTGCTGAGATTTTTGGAGATTCGTCATTTTGGGAAGCCTGGCAACCCCTTTCCATGAAAGTGTTTCTCGCCAGTCACTGCTTAGGGCTACATCAAGAGGAAACAAAACATAGAGGTAGAACGTGAAACTACTTTTTTGTGTCAAGTTTCAAGAAGCTAGCACAAACCGTGTTGGATTTAGAGTTCCAAATACATCTATCAATATAGGAGAAAACAGAGTGAAACCTAAAAATTCAAACTGTTACTGGAAACGAATGCTTCAACATAGAAGAATGAAATTTGGGGAACCAAGTCTCCTTAGTGTACTGATCATTACCTGAAAGTATCATTTAGTTTGGGTGAAAAAATATTTGCTGAGATTTCTGGAGATTCGTAATTTTGGGAAGCCTGGCAACCCCTTTCCATGAAAGTGTTTCTCTCCAGTCACTGCTTAGGGCTACATCAAGAGGAAACAAAACATAGAGATAGAACGTGAAACTACTTTATTGTGTCAAGTTTCAAGAAGCTAGCACAAACCGTGTTGGATTTAGTGTTCCAAATACTTCTATCTATATAGGAGAAAACAGAGTGAAACCTAAAAATTCAAACTGTTACTGGAAACGAACGCTTCATGATAGAAGAACGAAATTTGGGGAACCAAGTCGCCTTAGTGTACTGATCATTACCTGAAAGTATCATCCAGTTTGGGTGAAAAAATATTTGCTGAGATTTCTGGAGATTCGTCATTTTGGGAAGCCTGGCAACCCCTTTCCATGAAAGTGTTTCTCGCCAGTCACTGCTTAGGGCTACATCAAGAGGAAACAAAACATAGAGATAGAACGTGAAACTACTTTATTGTGTCAAGTTTCAAGAAGCTAGCACAAACCGTGTTGGATTTAGAGTTCCAAATACATCTATCAATATAGGAGAAAACAGAGTGAAACCTAAAAATTCAAACTGTTACTGGAAACGAACGCTTCAACATAGAAGAACGAAATTTGGGGAACCAAGTCGCCTTAGTGTACTGATCATTACCTGAAAGTATCATCCAGTTTGGGTGAAAAAATATTTGCTGAGATTTCTGGAGATTCGTCATTTTGGGAAGCCTGGCAACCCCTTTCCATGAAAGTGTTTCTCGCCAGTCACTGCTTAGGGCTACATCAAGAGGAAACAAAACATAGAGGTAGAACGTGCAACTACTTTTTTGTGTCAAGTTTCAAGAAGCTAGCACAAACCGTGTTGGATTTAGAGTTCCAAATACATCTATCAATATAGGAGAAAACAGAGTGAAACCTAAAAATTCAAACTGTTACTGGAAACGAATGCTTCAACATAGAAGAATGAAATTTGGGGAACCAAGTCTCCTTAGTGTACTGATCATTACCTGAAAGTATCATTTAGTTTGGGTGAAAAAATATTTGCTGAGATTTCTGGAGATTCGTAATTTTGGGAAGCCTGGCAACCCCTTTCCATGAAAGTGTTTCTCTCCAGTCACTGCTTAGGGCTACATCAAGAGGAAACAAAACATAGAGATAGAACGTGAAACTACTTTATTGTGTCAAGTTTCAAGAAGCTAGCACAAACCGTGTTGGATTTAGAGTTCCAAATACTTCTATCTATATAGGAGAAAACAGAGTGAAACCTAAAAATTCAAACTGTTACTGGAAACGAACGCTTCATGATAGAAGAACGAAATTTGGGGAACCAAGTCGCCTTAGTGTACTGATCATTACCTGAAAGTATCATCCAGTTTGGGTGAAAAAATATTTGCTGAGATTTCTGTAGATTCGTAATTTTGGGAAGCTTGGCAACCCCTTTCCATGAAAGTGTTTCTCGCCAGTCACTGCTTAGGGCTACATCATCAGGAAACAAAACATAGAGATAGAACGTGAAACTACTTTATTGTGTCAAGTTTCAAGAAGCTAGCACAAACCGTGTTGGATTTAGAGTTCCAAATACATCTATCAATATAGGAGAAAACAGAGTGAAACCTAAAAATTCAAACTGTTACTGGAAACGAACGCTTCAACATAGAAGAACGAAATTTGGGGAACCAAGTCGCCTTAGTGTACTGATCATTACCTGAAAGTATCATCCAGTTTGGGTGAAAAAATATTTGCTGAGATTTCTGGAGATTCGTCATTTTGGGAAGCCTGGCAACCCCTTTCCATGAAAGTGTTTCTCGCCAGTCACTGCTTAGGGCTACATCAAGAGGAAACAAAACATAGAGGTAGAACGTGAAACTACTTTTTTGTGTCAAGTTTCAAGAAGCTAGCACAAACCGTGTTGGATTTAGAGTTCCAAATACATCTATCAATATAGGAGAAAACAGAGTGAAACCTAAAAATTCAAACTGTTACTGGAAACGAATGCTTCAACATAGAAGAATGAAATTTGGGGAACCAAGTCTCCTTAGTGTACTGATCATTACCTGAAAGTATCATTTAGTTTGGGTGAAAAAATATTTGCTGAGATTTCTGGAGATTCGTAATTTTGGGAAGCCTGGCAACCCCTTTCCATGAAAGTGTTTCTCTCCAGTCACTGCTTAGGGCTACATCAAGAGGAAACAAAACATAGAGATAGAACGTGAAACTACTTTATTGTGTCAAGTTTCAAGAAGCTAGCACAAACCGTGTTGGATTTAGAGTTCCAAATACTTCTATCTATATAGGAGAAAACAGAGTGAAACCTAAAAATTCAAACTGTTACTGGAAACGAACGCTTCATGATAGAAGAACGAAATTTGGGGAACCAAGTCGCCTTAGTGTACTGATCATTACCTGAAAGTATCATCCAGTTTGGGTGAAAAAATATTTGCTGAGATTTCTGTAGATTCGTAATTTTGGGAAGCTTGGCAACCCCTTTCCATGAAAGTGTTTCTCGCCAGTCACTGCTTAGGGCTACATCATCAGGAAACAAAACATAGAGATAGAACGTGAAACTACTTTATTGTGTCAAGTTTCAAGAAGCTAGCAAAAACCGTGTTGGATTTAGAGTTCCAAATACATCTATCAATATAGGAGAAAACAGAGTGAAACCTAAAAATTCAAACTGTTACTGGAAACGAACGCTACAACATAGAAGAACGAAATCTGGGGAACCAAGTTGCCTTAGTGAACTGCTCATTACCTGAAAGTCTCATCCATTTTGGGTGAAAAAATATTTGCTGAGATTTCTGGAGATTCGTAATTTTGGGAAGCCTGGCAACCCCTTTCCATGAAAGTGTTTCTCGCCAGTCACTGCTTAGGGCTACATCAAGAGGAAACAAAACATAGAGGTAGAACGTGAAACTACTTTTTTGTGTCAAGTTTCAAGAAGCTAGCACAAACCGTGTTGGATTTAGAGTTCCAAATACATCTATCAATATAGGAGAAAACAGAGTGAAACCTAAAAATTCAAACTGTTACTGGAAACGAACGCTTCATCATAGAAGAACAAAATTTGGGGAACCAAGTCACCTTAGTGTACTGATCATTACCTGAAAGTATCATCCAGTTTGGGTGAAAAAATATTTGCTGAGATTTCTGGAGATTCGTAATTTTGGGAAGCTTGGCAACCCCTTTCCATGAAAGTGTTTCTCGCCAGTCACTGCTTAGGGCTACATCATCAGGAAACAAAACATAGAGATAGAACGTGAAAGTACTTTATTGTGTCAAGTTTCAAGAAGCTAGCACAAACCGTGTTGGATTTAGAGTTCCAAATACATCTATCAATATAGGAGAAAACAGAGTGAAACCTAAAAATTCAAACTGTTACTGGAAACGAACGCTTCAACATAGAAGACCGAAATCTGGGGAACCAAGTCGCCTTAGTGTACTGATCATTACCTGAAAGTATCATCCAGTTTGGGTGAAAAAATATTTGCTGAGATTTCTGGAGATTCGTAATTTTGCAAAGCCTGGCAACCCCTTTCCATGAAAGTGTTGCTCGCCAGTCACTGCTTAGGGCTACATCAAGAGGAAACAAAACATAGAGATAGAAGGTGAAACTACTTTATTGTGTCAAGTTTCAAGAAGCTAGCACAAACCGTGTTGGATTAAGAGTTCCAAATACATCTATCAATATAGGAGAAAACAGAGTGAAACCTAAAAATTCAAACTGTTACTGGAAACGAACGCTTCAACATAGAAGAACGAAATTTGGGGAACCAAGTCGCCTTAGTGTACTGATCATTACCTGAAAGTATCATCCAGTTTGGGTGAAAAAATATTTGCTGAGATTTCTGTAGATTCGTAATTTTTGGAAGCTTGGCAACCCCTTTCCATGAAAGTGTTTCTCGCCAGTCACTGCTTAGGGCTACATCATCACGAAACAAAACATAGAGATAGAACGTGAAAGTCCTTTATTGTGTCAAGTTTCAAGAAGCTAGCACAAACCGTGTTGGATTTAGAGTTCCAAATACATCTATCAATATAGGAGAAAACAGAGTGAAACCTAAAAATTCAAACTGTTACTGGAAACGAACGCTTCAACATAGAAGACCGAAATCTGGGGAACCAAGTCGCCTTAGTGTACTGATCGTTACCTGAAAGTATCATCCAGTTTGGGTGAAAAAATATTTGCTGAGATTTCTGGAGATTCGTAATTTTGGGAAGCCTGGCAACCCCTTTCCATGAAAGTGTTTCTCGCCAGTCACTGCTTAGGGCTACATCAAGAGGAAACAAAACATAGAGATAGAAGGTGAAACTACTATATTGTGTCAAGTTTCAAGAAGCTAGCACAAACCGTGTTGGATTTAGAGTTCCAAATACATCTATCAATATAGGAGAAAACAGAGTGAAACCTAAAAATTCAAACTGTTACTGGAAACGAACGCTTCAACATAGAATAACGAAATTTGGGGAACCAAGTCGCCTTTGTGTACTGATCATTACCTGAAAGTATCATCCAGTTTGGGTGAAAAAATATTTGTTGAGATTTCTGGAGATTCGTAATTTTGCAAAGCCTGGCAACCCCTTTCCATTGAAGTGTTTCTCGCCAGTCACTGCTTAGGGCTACATCAAGAGGAAACAAAACATAGAGATAGAAGGTGAAACTACTTTATTGTGTCAAGTTTCAAGAAGCTAGCACAAACCTTGTTGGATTTAGAGTTCCAAATACATCTATCAATATAGGAGAAAACAGAGTGAAACCTAAAAATTCAAACTGTTACTGGAAACGAACGCTTCAACATAGAAGAACGAAATTTGGGGAACCAAGTCGCCTTAGTGTACTGATCATTACCTGAAAGTATCATCCAGTTTGGGTGAAAAAATATTTGCTGAGATTTCTGTAGATTCGTAATTTTGGGAAGCTTGGCAACCCCTTTCCATGAAAGTGTTTCTTGCCAGTCACTGCTTAGGGCTACAAAAAGAGGAAAGAAAACATAGAGATAGAAGGTGAAACTACTTTATTGTGTCAAGTTTCAAGAAGCTAGCACAAACCGTGTTGGATTTAGAGTTCCAAATACATCTATCAATATAGGAGAAAACAGAGTGAAACCTAAAAATTCAAACTGTTACTGGAAACGAACGCTTCAACATAGAAGAACGAAATCTGGGCAACCAAGTCGCCTCAGTGTACTGATCATTACCTGAAAGTATCATCCAGTTTGGGTGAAAAAATATTTGCTGGATTTCTGGAGATTCGTCATTTTGGGAAGCCTGGCAACCCCTTTCCATGAGAGAGTTTCTCGCCAGTCACTGCTTAGGGCTACATCAAGAGGAAACAAAACATAGAGATAGAACGTGAAACTACTTTATTGTGTCAAGTTTCAAGAAGCTAGCACAAACCGTGTTGGATTTAGAGTTCCAAATACATCTATCAATATAGGAGAAAACAGAGTGAAACCTAAAAATTCAAACTGTTACTGGAAACGAACGCTTCAACATAGAAGAACGAAATTTGGGGAACCAAGTCACCTTAGTGTACTGATCATTACCTGAAAGTATCATCCAGTTTGGGTGAAAAAATATTTGCTGAGATTTCTGGAGATTCGTCATTTTGGGAAGCCTGGCAACCCCTTTCCATGAAAGTGTTTCTCGCCAGTCACTGCTTAGGGCTACATCAAGAGGAAACAAAACATAGAGATAGAACGTGAAACTACTTTATTGTGTCAAGTTTCAAGAAGCTAGCACAAACCGTGTTGGATTTAGAGTTCCAAATACATCTATCAATATAGGAGAAAACAGAGTGAAACCTAAAAATTCAAACTGTTACTGGAAACGAACGCTTCAACATAGAAGAACGAAATTTGGGGAACCAAGTCGCCTTAGTGTACTGATCATTACCTGAAAGTATCATCCAGTTTGGGTGAAAAAATATTTGCTGAGATTTCTGGAGATTCGTCATTTTGGGAAGCCTGGCAACCCCTTTCCATGAAAGTGTTTCTCGCCAGTCACTGCTTAGGGCTACAAAAAGAGGAAACAAAACATAGAGGTAGAACGTGAAACTACTTTTTTGTGTCAAGTTTCAAGAAGCTAGCACAAACCGTGTTGGATTTAGAGTTCCAAATACATCTATCAATATAGGAGAAAACAGAGTGAAACCTAAAAATTCAAACTGTTACTGGAAACGAACGCTTCAACATAGAAGAACGAAATTTGGGGAACCAAGTCGACTTAGTGTACTGATCATTACCTGAAAGTATCATCCAGTTTGGGTGAAAAAATATTTGCTGAGATTTCTGGAGATTCGTCATTTTGGGAAGCCTGGCAACCCCTTTCCATGAAAGTGTTTCTCGCCAGTCACTGCTTAGGGCTACATCAAGAGGAAACAAAACATAGAGGTAGAACGTGAAACTACTTTTTTGTGTCAAGTTTCAAGAAGCTAGCACAAACCGTGTTGGATTTAGAGTTCCAAATACATCTATCAATATAGGAGAAAACAGAGTGAAACCTAAAAATTCAAACTGTTACTGGAAACGAATGCTTCAACATAGAAGAATGAAATTTGGGGAACCAAGTCTCCTTAGTGTACTGATCATTACCTGAAAGTATCATCCAGTTTGGGTGAAAAAATATTTGCTGAGATTTCTGGAGATTCGTAATTTTGGGAAGCCTGGCAACCCCTTTCCATGAAAGTGTTTCTCTCCAGTCACTGCTTAGGGCTACATCAAGAGGAAACAAAACATAGAGATAGAACGTGAAACTACTTTATTGTGTCAAGTTTCAAGAAGCTAGCAAAAACCGTGTTGGATTTAGAGTTCCAAATACATCTATCAATATAGGAGAAAACAGAGTGAAACCTAAAAATTCAAACTGTTACTGGAAACGAACGCTACAACATAGAAGAACGAAATCTGGGGAACCAAGTTGCCTTAGTGAACTGCTCATTACCTGAAAGTCTCATCCATTTTGGGTGAAAAAATATTTGCTGAGATTTCTGGAGATTCGTAATTTTGGGAAGCCTGGCAACCCCTTTCCATGAAAGTGTTTCTCGCCAGTCACTGCTTAGGGCTACATCAAGAGGAAACAAAACATAGAGGTAGAACGTGAAACTACTTTTTTGTGTCAAGTTTCAAGAAGCTAGCACAAACCGTGTTGGATTTAGAGTTCCAAATACATCTATCAATATAGGAGAAAACAGAGTGAAACCTAAAAATTCAAACTGTTACTGGAAACGAACGCTTCATCATAGAAGAACAAAATTTGGGGAACCAAGTCACCTTAGTGTACTGATCATTACCTGAAAGTATCATCCAGTTTGGGTGAAAAAATATTTGCTGAGATTTCTGGAGATTCGTAATTTTGGGAAGCTTGGCAACCCCTTTCCATGAAAGTGTTTCTCGCCAGTCACTGCTTAGGGCTACATCATCAGGAAACAAAACATAGAGATAGAACGTGAAAGTACTTTATTGTGTCAAGTTTCAAGAAGCTAGCACAAACCGTGTTGGATTTAGAGTTCCAAATACATCTATCAATATAGGAGAAAACAGAGTGAAACCTAAAAATTCAAACTGTTACTGGAAACGAACGCTTCAACATAGAAGACCGAAATCTGGGGAACCAAGTCGCCTTAGTGTACTGATCATTACCTGAAAGTATCATCCAGTTTGGGTGAAAAAATATTTGCTGAGATTTCTGGAGATTCGTAATTTTGCAAAGCCTGGCAACCCCTTTCCATGAAAGTGTTGCTCGCCAGTCACTGCTTAGGGCTACATCAAGAGGAAACAAAACATAGAGATAGAAGGTGAAACTACTTTATTGTGTCAAGTTTCAAGAAGCTAGCACAAACCGTGTTGGATTAAGAGTTCCAAATACATCTATCAATATAGGAGAAAACAGAGTGAAACCTAAAAATTCAAACTGTTACTGGAAACGAACGCTTCAACATAGAAGAACGAAATTTGGGGAACCAAGTCGCCTTAGTGTACTGATCATTACCTGAAAGTATCATCCAGTTTGGGTGAAAAAATATTTGCTGAGATTTCTGTAGATTCGTAATTTTTGGAAGCTTGGCAACCCCTTTCCATGAAAGTGTTTCTCGCCAGTCACTGCTTAGGGCTACATCATCACGAAACAAAACATAGAGATAGAACGTGAAAGTCCTTTATTGTGTCAAGTTTCAAGAAGCTAGCACAAACCGTGTTGGATTTAGAGTTCCAAATACATCTATCAATATAGGAGAAAACAGAGTGAAACCTAAAAATTCAAACTGTTACTGGAAACGAACGCTTCAACATAGAAGACCGAAATCTGGGGAACCAAGTCGCCTTAGTGTACTGATCGTTACCTGAAAGTATCATCCAGTTTGGGTGAAAAAATATTTGCTGAGATTTCTGGAGATTCGTAATTTTGGGAAGCCTGGCAACCCCTTTCCATGAAAGTGTTTCTCGCCAGTCACTGCTTAGGGCTACATCAAGAGGAAACAAAACATAGAGATAGAAGGTGAAACTACTATATTGTGTCAAGTTTCAAGAAGCTAGCACAAACCGTGTTGGATTTAGAGTTCCAAATACATCTATCAATATAGGAGAAAACAGAGTGAAACCTAAAAATTCAAACTGTTACTGGAAACGAACGCTTCAACATAGAATAACGAAATTTGGGGAACCAAGTCGCCTTTGTGTACTGATCATTACCTGAAAGTATCATCCAGTTTGGGTGAAAAAATATTTGTTGAGATTTCTGGAGATTCGTAATTTTGCAAAGCCTGGCAACCCCTTTCCATTGAAGTGTTTCTCGCCAGTCACTGCTTAGGGCTACATCAAGAGGAAACAAAACATAGAGATAGAAGGTGAAACTACTTTATTGTGTCAAGTTTCAAGAAGCTAGCACAAACCTTGTTGGATTTAGAGTTCCAAATACATCTATCAATATAGGAGAAAACAGAGTGAAACCTAAAAATTCAAACTGTTACTGGAAACGAACGCTTCAACATAGAAGAACGAAATTTGGGGAACCAAGTCGCCTTAGTGTACTGATCATTACCTGAAAGTATCATCCAGTTTGGGTGAAAAAATATTTGCTGAGATTTCTGTAGATTCGTAATTTTGGGAAGCTTGGCAACCCCTTTCCATGAAAGTGTTTCTTGCCAGTCACTGCTTAGGGCTACAAAAAGAGGAAAGAAAACATAGAGATAGAAGGTGAAACTACTTTATTGTGTCAAGTTTCAAGAAGCTAGCACAAACCGTGTTGGATTTAGAGTTCCAAATACATCTATCAATATAGGAGAAAACAGAGTGAAACCTAAAAATTCAAACTGTTACTGGAAACGAACGCTTCAACATAGAAGAACGAAATCTGGGCAACCAAGTCGCCTCAGTGTACTGATCATTACCTGAAAGTATCATCCAGTTTGGGTGAAAAAATATTTGCTGGATTTCTGGAGATTCGTCATTTTGGGAAGCCTGGCAACCCCTTTCCATGAGAGAGTTTCTCGCCAGTCACTGCTTAGGGCTACATCAAGAGGAAACAAAACATAGAGATAGAACGTGAAACTACTTTATTGTGTCAAGTTTCAAGAAGCTAGCACAAACCGTGTTGGATTTAGAGTTCCAAATACATCTATCAATATAGGAGAAAACAGAGTGAAACCTAAAAATTCAAACTGTTACTGGAAACGAACGCTTCAACATAGAAGAACGAAATTTGGGGAACCAAGTCACCTTAGTGTACTGATCATTACCTGAAAGTATCATCCAGTTTGGGTGAAAAAATATTTGCTGAGATTTCTGGAGATTCGTCATTTTGGGAAGCCTGGCAACCCCTTTCCATGAAAGTGTTTCTCGCCAGTCACTGCTTAGGGCTACATCAAGAGGAAACAAAACATAGAGATAGAACGTGAAACTACTTTATTGTGTCAAGTTTCAAGAAGCTAGCACAAACCGTGTTGGATTTAGAGTTCCAAATACATCTATCAATATAGGAGAAAACAGAGTGAAACCTAAAAATTCAAACTGTTACTGGAAACGAACGCTTCAACATAGAAGAACGAAATTTGGGGAACCAAGTCGCCTTAGTGTACTGATCATTACCTGAAAGTATCATCCAGTTTGGGTGAAAAAATATTTGCTGAGATTTCTGGAGATTCGTCATTTTGGGAAGCCTGGCAACCCCTTTCCATGAAAGTGTTTCTCGCCAGTCACTGCTTAGGGCTACAAAAAGAGGAAACAAAACATAGAGGTAGAACGTGAAACTACTTTTTTGTGTCAAGTTTCAAGAAGCTAGCACAAACCGTGTTGGATTTAGAGTTCCAAATACATCTATCAATATAGGAGAAAACAGAGTGAAACCTAAAAATTCAAACTGTTACTGGAAACGAACGCTTCAACATAGAAGAACGAAATTTGGGGAACCAAGTCGACTTAGTGTACTGATCATTACCTGAAAGTATCATCCAGTTTGGGTGAAAAAATATTTGCTGAGATTTCTGGAGATTCGTCATTTTGGGAAGCCTGGCAACCCCTTTCCATGAAAGTGTTTCTCGCCAGTCACTGCTTAGGGCTACATCAAGAGGAAACAAAACATAGAGGTAGAACGTGAAACTACTTTTTTGTGTCAAGTTTCAAGAAGCTAGCACAAACCGTGTTGGATTTAGAGTTCCAAATACATCTATCAATATAGGAGAAAACAGAGTGAAACCTAAAAATTCAAACTGTTACTGGAAACGAATGCTTCAACATAGAAGAATGAAATTTGGGGAACCAAGTCTCCTTAGTGTACTGATCATTACCTGAAAGTATCATCCAGTTTGGGTGAAAAAATATTTGCTGAGATTTCTGGAGATTCGTAATTTTGGGAAGCCTGGCAACCCCTTTCCATGAAAGTGTTTCTCTCCAGTCACTGCTTAGGGCTACATCAAGAGGAAACAAAACATAGAGATAGAACGTGAAACTACTTTATTGTGTCAAGTTTCAAGAAGCTAGCAAAAACCGTGTTGGATTTAGAGTTCCAAATACATCTATCAATATAGGAGAAAACAGAGTGAAACCTAAAAATTCAAACTGTTACTGGAAACGAACGCTACAACATAGAAGAACGAAATCTGGGGAACCAAGTTGCCTTAGTGAACTGCTCATTACCTGAAAGTCTCATCCATTTTGGGTGAAAAAATATTTGCTGAGATTTCTGGAGATTCGTAATTTTGGGAAGCCTGGCAACCCCTTTCCATGAAAGTGTTTCTCGCCAGTCACTGCTTAGGGCTACATCAAGAGGAAACAAAACATAGAGGTAGAACGTGAAACTACTTTTTTGTGTCAAGTTTCAAGAAGCTAGCACAAACCGTGTTGGATTTAGAGTTCCAAATACATCTATCAATATAGGAGAAAACAGAGTGAAACCTAAAAATTCAAACTGTTACTGGAAACGAACGCTTCATCATAGAAGAACAAAATTTGGGGAAACAAGTCACCTTAGTGTACTGATCATTACCTGAAAGTATCATCCAGTTTGGGTGAAAAAATATTTGCTGAGATTTCTGGAGATTCGTAATTTTGGGAAGCTTGGCAACCCCTTTCCATGAAAGTGTTTCTCGCCAGTCACTGCTTAGGGCTACATCATCAGGAAACAAAACATAGAGATAGAACGTGAAAGTACTTTATTGTGTCAAGTTTCAAGAAGCTAGCACAAACCGTGTTGGATTTAGAGTTCCATATACATCTATCAATATAGGAGAAAACAGAGTGAAACCTAAAAATTCAAACTGTTACTGGAAACGAACGCTTCAACATAGAAGACCGAAATCTGGGGAACCAAGTCGCCTTAGTGTACTGATCATTACCTGAAAGTATCATCCAGTTTGGGTGAAAAAATTTTTGCTGAGATTTCTGGAGATTCGTAATTTTGGGAAGCCTGGCAACCCCTTTCCATGAAAGTGTTTCTCGCCAGTCACTGCTTAGGGGTACATCAAGAGGAAACAAAACATAGACATAGAAGGTGAAACTACTTTATTGTGTCAAGTTTCAAGAAGCTAGCACAAACCGTGTTGGATTTAGTGTTCCAAATACATCTATCAATATAGGAGAAAACAGAGTGAAACCTAAAAATTCAAACTGTTACTGGAAACGAACGCTTCAACATAGAAGAACGAAATTTGGGGAACCATGTCGCCTTTGTGTACTGATCATTACCTGAAAGTATCATCCAGTTTGGGTGAAAAAATATTTGCTGAGATTTCTGGAGATTCGTAATATTGCAAAGCCTGGCAACCCCTTTCCATTGAAGTGTTTCTCGCCAGTCACTTCTTAGGACTACATCAAGAGGAAACAAAACATAGAGATAGAAGGTGAAACTACTTTATTGTGTCAAGTTTCAAGAAGCTAGCACAAACCATGTTGGATTTAGAGTTCCAAATACATCTATCAATATAGGAGAAAACAGAGTGAAACCTAAAAATTCAAACTGTTACTGGAAACGAACGCTTCAACATAGAAGAACGAAATTTGGGGAACCAAGTCGCCTTAGTGTACTGATCATTACCTGAAAGTATCATCCAGTTTGGGTGAAAAAATATTTGCTGAGATTTCTGGAGACTCGTAATTTTTGGAAGCTTGGCAACCCCTTTCCATGAAAGTGTTTCTAGCCAGTCACTGCTTAGGGCTACATCAAGAGGAAACAAAACATAGAGATAGAAGGTGAAACTACTTTATTGTGTCAAGTTTCAAGAAGCTAGCACAAACCGTGTTGGATTTAGAGTTCCAAATACATCTATGAATATAGGAGAAAACAGAGTGAAACCTAAATATTCAAACTGTTACTGGAAACGAACGCTTCAACATAGAAGAACGAAATTTGGGGAACCAAGTCGCCTTAGTGTACTGATCATTACCTGAAAGTATCATCCAGTTTGGGTGAAAAAATATTTTCTGAGATTTCTGGAGATTCATCATTTTGGGAAGCCTGGCAACCCCTTTCCATGAAAGTGTTTCTTGCCAGTCACTGCTTAGGGCTACATCAAGAGGAAACAAAACATAGAGATAGAACGTGAAACTACTTTATTGTGTCAAGTTTCAAGAAGCTAGCACAAACCGTGTTGGATTTAGAGTTCCAAATACATCTATCAATATAGGAGAAAACAGAGTGAAACCTAAAAATTCAAACTGTTACTGGAAACGAACGCTTCAACATAGAAGAACGAAATTTGGGGAACCAAGTCGCCTTAGTGTACTGATCATTACCTGAAAGTATCATCCAGTTTGGGTGAAAAAATATTTGCTGAGATTTCTGGAGATTCGTCATTTTGGGAAGCCTGGCAACCCCTTTCCATGAAAGTGTTTCTCGCCAGTCACTGCTTAGGGCTACATCAAGAGGAAACAAAACATAGAGGTAGAACGTGAAACTACTTTTTTCTGTCAAGTTTCAAGAAGCTAGCACAAACCGTGTTGGATTTAGAGTTCCAAATACATCTATCAATATAGGAGAAAACAGAGTGAAACCTAAAAATTCAAACTGTTACTGGAAACGAACGCTTCAACATAGAAGAATGAAATTTGGGGAACCAAGTCTCCTTAGTGTACTGATCATTACCTGAAAGTATCATTTAGTTTGGGTGAAAAAATATTTGCTGAGATTTCTGGAGATTCGTAATTTTGGGAAGCCTGGCAACCCCTTTCCATGAAAGTGTTTCTCTCCAGTCACTGCTTAGGGCTACATCAAGAGGAAACAAAACATAGAGATAGAACGTGAAACTACTTTATTGTGTCAAGTTTCAAGAAGCTAGCACAAACCGTGTTGGATTTAGTGTTCCAAATACTTCTATCTATATAGGAGAAAACAGAGTGAAACCTAAAAATTCAAACTGTTACTGGAAACGAACGCTTCATGATAGAAGAACGAAATTTGGGGAACCAAGTCGCCTTAGTGTACTGATCATTACCTGAAAGTATCATCCAGTTTGGGTGAAAAAATATTTGCTGAGATTTCTGTAGATTCGTAATTTTGGGAAGCTTGGCAACCCCTTTCCATGAAAGTGTTTCTCGCCAGTCACTGCTTAGGGCTACATCATCAGGAAACAAAACATAGAGATAGAACGTGAAACTACTTTATTGTGTCAAGTTTCAAGAAGCTAGCAAAAACCGTGTTGGATTTAGAGTTCCAAATACATCTATCAATATAGGAGAAAACAGAGTGAAACCTAAAAATTCAAACTGTTACTGGAAACGAACGCTACAACATAGAAGAACGAAATCTGGGGAACCAAGTTGCCTTAGTGAACTGCTCATTACCTGAAAGTCTCATCCATTTTGGGTGAAAAAATATTTGCTGAGATTTCTGGAGATTCGTAATTTTGGGAAGCCTGGCAACCCCTTTCCATGAAAGTGTTTCTCGCCAGTCACTGCTTAGGGCTACATCAAGAGGAAACAAAACATAGAGATAGAACGTGAAACTACTTTATTGTGTCAAGTTTCAAGAAGCTAGCACAAACCGTGTTGGATTTAGAGTTCCAAATACATCTATCAATATAGGAGAAAACAGAGTGAAACCTAAAAATTCAAACTGTTACTGGAAACGAACGCTTCAACATAGAAGAACGAAATTTGGGGAACCAAGTCGCCTTAGTGTACTGATCATTACCTGAAAGTATCATCCAGTTTGGGTGAAAAAATATTTGCTGAGATTTCTGGAGATTCGTCATTTTGGGAAGCCTGGCAACCCCTTTCCATGAAAGTGTTTCTCGCCAGTCACTGCTTAGGGCTACATCAAGAGGAAACAAAACATAGAGGTAGAACGTGAAACTACTTTTTTGTGTCAAGTTTCAAGAAGCTAGCACAAACCGTGTTGGATTTAGAGTTCCAAATACATCTATCAATATAGGAGAAAACAGAGTGAAACCTAAAAATTCAAACTGTTACTGGAAACGAACGCTTCATCATAGAAGAACAAAATTTGGGGAACCAAGTCACCTTAGTGTACTGATCATTACCTGAAAGTATCATCCAGTTTGGGTGAAAAAATATTTGCTGAGATTTCTGGAGATTCCTAATTTTGGGAAGCTTGGCAACCCCTTTCCATGAAAGTGTTTCTCGCCAGTCACTGCTTAGGGCTACATCATCAGGAAACAAAACATAGAGATAGAACGTGAAAGTACTTTATTGTGTCAAGTTTCAAGAAGCTAGCACAAACCGTGTTGGATTTAGAGTTCCAAATACATCTATCAATATAGGAGAAAACAGAGTGAAACCTAAAAATTCAAACTGTTACTGGAAACGAACGCTTCAACATAGAAGACCGAAATCTGGGGAACCAAGTCGCCTTAGTGTACTGATCATTACCTGAAAGTATCATCCAGTTTGGGTGAAAAAATATTTGCTGAGATTTCTGGAGATTCGTAATTTTGCAAAGCCTGGCAACCCCTTTCCATGAAAGTGTTGCTCGCCAGTCACTGCTTAGGGCTACATCAAGAGGAAACAAAACATAGAGATAGAAGGTGAAACTACTTTATTGTGTCAAGTTTCAAGAAGCTAGCACAAACCGTGTTGGATTAAGAGTTCCAAATACATCTATCAATATAGGAGAAAACAGAGTGAAACCTAAAAATTCAAACTGTTACTGGAAACGAACGCTTCAACATAGAAGAACGAAATTTGGGGAACCAAGTCGCCTTAGTGTACTGATCATTACCTGAAAGTATCATCCAGTTTGGGTGAAAAAATATTTGCTGAGATTTCTGTAGATTCGTAATTTTTGGAAGCTTGGCAACCCCTTTCCATGAAAGTGTTTCTCGCCAGTCACTGCTTAGGGCTACATCATCACGAAACAAAACATAGAGATAGAACGTGAAAGTCCTTTATTGTGTCAAGTTTCAAGAAGCTAGCACAAACCGTGTTGGATTTAGAGTTCCAAATACATCTATCAATATAGGAGAAAACAGAGTGAAACCTAAAAATTCAAACTGTTACTGGAAACGAACGCTTCAACATAGAAGACCGAAATCTGGGGAACCAAGTCGCCTTAGTGTACTGATCGTTACCTGAAAGTATCATCCAGTTTGGGTGAAAAAATATTTGCTGAGATTTCTGGAGATTCGTAATTTTGGGAAGCCTGGCAACCCCTTTCCATGAAAGTGTTTCTCGCCAGTCACTGCTTAGGGCTACATCAAGAGGAAACAAAACATAGAGATAGAAGGTGAAACTACTATATTGTGTCAAGTTTCAAGAAGCTAGCACAAACCGTGTTGGATTTAGAGTTCCAAATACATCTATCAATATAGGAGAAAACAGAGTGAAACCTAAAAATTCAAACTGTTACTGGAAACGAACGCTTCAACATAGAAGAACGAAATTTGGGGAACCAAGTCGCCTTAGTGTACTGATCATTACCTGAAAGTATCATCCAGTTTGGGTGAAAAAATATTTGCTGAGATTTCTGTAGATTCGTAATTTTTGGAAGCTTGGCAACCCCTTTCCATGAAAGTGTTTCTCGCCAGTCACTGCTTAGGGCTACATCATCAGGAAACAAAACATAGAGATAGAACGTGAAAGTCCTTTATTGTGTCAAGTTTCAAGAAGCTAGCACAAACCGTGTTGGATTTAGAGTTCCAAATACATCTATCAATATAGGAGAAAACAGAGTGAAACCTAAAAATTCAAACTGTTACTGGAAACGAACGCTTCAACATAGAAGACCGAAATCTGGGGAACCAAGTCGCCTTAGTGTACTGATCGTTACCTGAAAGTATCATCCAGTTTGGGTGAAAAAATATTTGCTGAGATTTCTGGAGATTCGTAATTTTGGGAAGCCTGGCAACCCCTTTCCATGAAAGTGTTTCTCGCCAGTCACTGCTTAGGGCTACATCAAGAGGAAACAAAACATAGAGATAGAAGGTGAAACTACTATATTGTGTCAAGTTTCAAGAAGCTAGCACAAACCGTGTTGGATTTAGAGTTCCAAATACATCTATCAATATAGCAGAAAACAGAGTGAAACCTAAAAATTCAAACTGTTACTGGAAACGAACGCTTCAACATAGAATAACGAAATTTAGGGAACCAAGTCGCCTTTGTGTACTGATCATTACCTGAAAGTATCATCCAGTTTGGGTGAAAAAATATTTGTTGAGATTTCTGGAGATTCGTAATTTTGCAAAGCCTGGCAACCCCTTTCCATTGAAGTGTTTCTCGCCAGTCACTGCTTAGGGCTACATCAAGAGGAAACAAAACATAGAGATAGAAGGTGAAACTACTTTATTGTGTCAAGTTTCAAGAAGCTAGCACAAACCGTGTTGGATTTAGAGTTCCAAATACATCTATCAATATACGACAAAACAGAGTGAAACCTAAAAATTCAAACTGTTACTGGAAACGAACGCTTCAACATAGAAGAACGAAATCTGGGCAACCAAGTCGCCTTAGTGTACTGATCATTACCTGAAAGTATCATCCAGTTTGGGTGAAAAAATATTTGCTGAGATTTCTGTAGATTCGTAATTTTGGGAAGCTTGGCAACCCCTTTCCATGAAAGTGTTTCTTGCCAGTCACTGCTTAGGGCTACAAAAAGAGGAAAGAAAACATAGAGATAGAAGGTGAAACTACTTTATTGTGTCAAGTTTCAAGAAGCTAGCACAAACCGTGTTGGATTTAGAGTTCCAAATACATCTATCAATATAGGAGAAAACAGAGTGAAACCTAAAAATTCAAACTGTTACTGGAAACGAACGCTTCAACATAGAAGAACGAAATCTGGGCAACCAAGTCGCCTTAGTGTACTGATCATTACCTGAAAGTATCATCCAGTTTGGGTGAAAAAATATTTGCTGGATTTCTGGAGATTCGTCATTTTGGGAAGCCTGGCAACCCCTTTCCATGAGAGAGTTTCTCGCCAGTCACTGCTTAGGGCTACATCAAGAGGAAACAAAACATAGAGATAGAACGTGAAACTACTTTATTGTGTCAAGTTTCAAGAAGCTAGCACAAACCGTGTTGGATTTAGAGTTCCAAATACATCTATGAATATAGGAGAAAACAGAGTGAAACCTAAAAATTCAAACTGTTACTGGAAACGAACGCTTCAACATAGAAGAACGAAATTTGGGGAACCAAGTCACCTTAGTGTACTGATCATTACCTGAAAGTATCATCCAGTTTGGGTGAAAAAATATTTGCTGAGATTTCTGGAGATTCGTCATTTTGGGAAGCCTGGCAACCCCTTTCCATGAAAGTGTTTCTCGCCAGTCACTGCTTAGGGCTACATCAAGAGGAAACAAAACATAGAGATAGAACGTGAAACTACTTTATTGTGTCAAGTTTCAAGAAGCTAGCACAAACCGTGTTGGATTTAGAGTTCCAAATACATCTATCAATATAGGAGAAAACAGAGTGAAACCTAAAAATTCAAACTGTTACTGGAAACGAACGCTTCAACATAGAAGAACGAAATTTGGGGAACCAAGTCGCCTTAGTGTACTGATCATTACCTGAAAGTATCATCCAGTTTGGGTGAAAAAATATTTGCTGAGATTTCTGGAGATTCGTCATTTTGGGAAGCCTGGCAACCCCTTTCCATGAAAGTGTTTCTCGCCAGTCACTGCTTAGGGCTACATCAAGAGGAAACAAAACATAGAGGTAGAACGTGAAACTACTTTTTTGTGTCAAGTTTCAAGAAGCTAGCACAAACCGTGTTGGATTTAGAGTTCCAAATACATCTATCAATATAGGAGAAAACAGAGTGAAACCTAAAAATTCAAACTGTTACTGGAAACGAATGCTTCAACATAGAAGAATGAAATTTGGGGAACCAAGTCTCCTTAGTGTACTGATCATTACCTGAAAGTATCATTTAGTTTGGGTGAAAAAATATTTGCTGAGATTTCTGGAGATTCGTAATTTTGGGAAGCCTGGCAACCCCTTTCCATGAAAGTGTTTCTCTCCAGTCACTGCTTAGGGCTACATCAAGAGGAAACAAAACATAGAGATAGAACGTGAAACTACTTTATTGTGTCAAGTTTCAAGAAGCTAGCACAAACCGTGTTGGATTTAGAGTTCCAAATACTTCTATCTATATAAGAGAAAACAGAGTGAAACCTAAAAATTCAAACTGTTACTGGAAACGAACGCTTCATGATAGAAGAACGAAATTTGGGGAACCAAGTCGCCTTAGTGTACTGATCATTACCTGAAAGTATCATCCAGTTTGGGTGAAAAAATATTTGCTGAGATTTCTGTAGATTCGTAATTTTGGGAAGCTTGGCAACCCCTTTCCATGAAAGTGTTTCTCGCCAGTCACTGCTTAGGGCTACATCATCAGGAAACAAAACATAGAGATAGAACGTGAAACTACTTTATTGTGTCAAGTTTCAAGAAGCTAGCAAAAACCGTGTTGGATTTAGAGTTCCAAATACATCTATCAATATAGGAGAAAACAGAGTGAAACCTAAAAATTCAAACTGTTACTGGAAACGAACGCTTCAACATAGAAGAACGAAATTTGGGGAACCAAGTCGCCTTAGTGTACTGATCATTACCTGAAAGTATCATCCAGTTTGGGTGAAAAAATATTTGCTGAGATTTCTGGAGATTCGTCATTTTGGGAAGCCTGGCAACCCCTTTCCATGAAAGTGTTTCTCGCCAGTCACTGCTTAGGGCTACATCAAGAGGAAACAAAACATAGAGGTAGAACGTGAAACTACTTTACTGTGTCAAGTTTCAAGAAGCTAGCACAAACCGTGTTGGATTTAGAGTTCCAAATACATCTATCAATATAGGAGAAAACAGAGTGAAACCTAAAAATTCAAACTGTTACTGGAAACGAATGCTTCAACATAGAAGAATGAAATTTGGGGAACCAAGTCTCCTTAGTGTACTGATCATTACCTGAAAGTATCATTTAGTTTGGGTGAAAAAATATTTGCTGAGATTTCTGGAGATTCGTAATTTTGGGAAGCCTGGCAACCCCTTTCCATGAAAGTGTTTCTCTCCAGTCACTGCTTAGGGCTACATCAAGAGGAAACAAAACATAGAGATAGAACGTGAAACTACTTTATTGTGTCAAGTTTCAAGAAGCTAGCACAAACCGTGTTGGATTTAGAGTTCCAAATACTTCTATCTATATAGGAGAAAACAGAGTGAAACCTAAAAATTCAAACTGTTACTGGAAACGAACGCTTCATGATAGAAGAACGAAATTTGGGGAACCAAGTCGCCTTAGTGTACTGATCATTACCTGAAAGTATCATCCAGTTTGGGTGAAAAAATATTTGCTGAGATTTCTGTAGATTCGTAATTTTGGGAAGCTTGGCAACCCCTTTCCATGAAAGTGTTTCTCGCCAGTCACTGCTTAGGGCTACATCATCAGGAAACAAAACATAGAGATAGAACATGAAACTACTTTATTGTGTCAAGTTTCAAGAAGCTAGCAAAAACCGTGTTGGATTTAGAGTTCCAAATACATCTATCAATATAGGAGAAAACAGAGTGAAACCTAAAAATTCAAACTGTTACTGGAAACGAATGCTTCAACATAGAAGAATGAAATTTGGGGAACCAAGTCTCCTTAGTGTACTGATCATTACCTGAAAGTATCATTTAGTTTGGGTGAAAAAATATTTGCTGAGATTTCTGGAGATTCGTAATTTTGGGAAGCCTGGCAACCCCTTTCCATGAAAGTGTTTCTCTCCAGTCACTGCTTAGGGCTACATCAAGAGGAAACAAAACATAGAGATAGAACGTGAAACTACTTTATTGTGTCAAGTTTCAAGAAGCTAGCACAAACCGTGTTGGATTTAGAGTTCCAAATACTTCTATCTATATAAGAGAAAACAGAGTGAAACCTAAAAATTCAAACTGTTACTGGAAACGAACGCTTCATGATAGAAGAACGAAATTTGGGGAACCAAGTCGCCTTAGTGTACTGATCATTACCTGAAAGTATCATCCAGTTTGGGTGAAAAAATATTTGCTGAGATTTCTGTAGATTCGTAATTTTGGGAAGCTTGGCAACCCCTTTCCATGAAAGTGTTTCTCGCCAGTCACTGCTTAGGGCTACATCATCAGGAAACAAAACATAGAGATAGAACGTGAAACTACTTTATTGTGTCAAGTTTCAAGAAGCTAGCAAAAACCGTGTTGGATTTAGAGTTCCAAATACATCTATCAATATAGGAGAAAACAGAGTGAAACCTAAAAATTCAAACTGTTACTGGAAACGAACGCTTCAACATAGAAGAACGAAATTTGGGGAACCAAGTCGCCTTAGTGTACTGATCATTACCTGAAAGTATCATCCAGTTTGGGTGAAAAAATATTTGCTGAGATTTCTGGAGATTCGTCATTTTGGGAAGCCTGGCAACCCCTTTCCATGAAAGTGTTTCTCGCCAGTCACTGCTTAGGGCTACATCAAGAGGAAACAAAACATAGAGGTAGAACGTGAAACTACTTTACTGTGTCAAGTTTCAAGAAGCTAGCACAAACCGTGTTGGATTTAGAGTTCCAAATACATCTATCAATATAGGAGAAAACAGAGTGAAACCTAAAAATTCAAACTGTTACTGGAAACGAATGCTTCAACATAGAAGAATGAAATTTGGGGAACCAAGTCTCCTTAGTGTACTGATCATTACCTGAAAGTATCATTTAGTTTGGGTGAAAAAATATTTGCTGAGATTTCTGGAGATTCGTAATTTTGGGAAGCCTGGCAACCCCTTTCCATGAAAGTGTTTCTCTCCAGTCACTGCTTAGGGCTACATCAAGAGGAAACAAAACATAGAGATAGAACGTGAAACTACTTTATTGTGTCAATTTTCAAGAAGCTAGCACAAACCGTGTTGGATTTAGAGTTCCAAATACTTCTATCTATATAGGAGAAAACAGAGTGAAACCTAAAAATTCAAACTGTTACTGGAAACGAACGCTTCATGATAGAAGAACGAAATTTGGGGAACCAAGTCGCCTTAGTGTACTGATCATTACCTGAAAGTATCATCCAGTTTGGGTGAAAAAATATTTGCTGAGATTTCTGTAGATTCGTAATTTTGGGAAGCTTGGCAACCCCTTTCCATGAAAGTGTTTCTCGCCAGTCACTGCTTAGGGCTACATCATCAGGAAACAAAACATAGAGATAGAACATGAAACTACTTTATTGTGTCAAGTTTCAAGAAGCTAGCAAAAACCGTGTTGGATTTAGAGTTCCAAATACATCTATCAATATAGGAGAAAACAGAGTGAAACCTAAAAATTCAAACTGTTACTGGAAACGAACGCTACAACATAGAAGAACGAAATATGGGGAACCAAGTTGCCTTAGTGAACTGCTCATTACCTGAAAGTCTCATCCATTTTGGGTGAAAAAATATTTGCTGAGATTTCTGGAGATTCGTAATTTTGGGAAGCCTGGCAACCCCTTTCCATGAAAGTGTTTCTCGCCAGTCACTGCTTAGGGCTACATCAAGAGGAAACAAAACATAGAGATAGAACGTGAAAGTCCTTTATTGTGTCAAGTTTCAAGAAGCTAGCACAAACCGTGTTGGATTTAGAGTTCCAAATACATCTATCAATATAGGAGAAAACAGAGTGAAACCTAAAAATTCAAACTGTTACTGGAAACGAACGCTTCAACATAGAAGACCGAAATCTGGGGAACCAAGTCGCCTTAGTGTACTGATCGTTACCTGAAAGTATCATCCAGTTTGGGTGAAAAAATATTTGCTGAGATTTCTGGAGATTCGTAATTTTGGGAAGCCTGGCAACCCCTTTCCATGAAAGTGTTTCTCGCCAGTCACTGCTTAGGGCTACATCAAGAGGAAACAAAACATAGAGATAGAAGGTGAAACTACTATATTGTGTCAAGTTTCAAGAAGCTAGCACAAACCGTGTTGGATTTAGAGTTCCAAATACATCTATCAATATAGCAGAAAACAGAGTGAAACCTAAAAATTCAAACTGTTACTGGAAACGAACGCTTCAACATAGAATAACGAAATTTAGGGAACCAAGTCGCCTTTGTGTACTGATCATTACCTGAAAGTATCATCCAGTTTGGGTGAAAAAATATTTGTTGAGATTTCTGGAGATTCGTAATTTTGCAAAGCCTGGCAACCCCTTTCCATTGAAGTGTTTCTCGCCAGTCACTGCTTAGGGCTACATCAAGAGGAAACAAAACATAGAGATAGAAGGTGAAACTACTTTATTGTGTCAAGTTTCAAGAAGCTAGCACAAACCGTGTTGGATTTAGAGTTCCAAATACATCTATCAATATAGGACAAAACAGAGTGAAACCTAAAAATTCAAACTGTTACTGGAAACGAACGCTTCAACATAGAAGAACGAAATCTGGGCAACCAAGTCGCCTTAGTGTACTGATCATTACCTGAAAGTATCATCCAGTTTGGGTGAAAAAATATTTGCTGAGATTTCTGTAGATTCGTAATTTTGGGAAGCTTGGCAACCCCTTTCCATGAAAGTGTTTCTTGCCAGTCACTGCTTAGGGCTACAAAAAGAGGAAAGAAAACATAGAGATAGAAGGTGAAACTACTTTATTGTGTCAAGTTTCAAGAAGCTAGCACAAACCGTGTTGGATTTAGAGTTCCAAATACATCTATCAATATAGGAGAAAACAGAGTGAAACCTAAAAATTCAAACTGTTACTGGAAACGAACGCTTCAACATAGAAGAACGAAATCTGGGCAACCAAGTCGCCTTAGTGTACTGATCATTACCTGAAAGTATCATCCAGTTTGGGTGAAAAAATATTTGCTGGATTTCTGGAGATTCGTCATTTTGGGAAGCCTGGCAACCCCTTTCCATGAGAGAGTTTCTCGCCAGTCACTGCTTAGGGCTACATCAAGAGGAAACAAAACATAGAGATAGAACGTGAAACTACTTTATTGTGTCAAGTTTCAAGAAGCTAGCACAAACCGTGTTGGATTTAGAGTTCCAAATACATCTATGAATATAGGAGAAAACAGAGTGAAACCTAAAAATTCAAACTGTTACTGGAAACGAACGCTTCAACATAGAAGAACGAAATTTGGGGAACCAAGTCACCTTAGTGTACTGATCATTACCTGAAAGTATCATCCAGTTTGGGTGAAAAAATATTTGCTGAGATTTCTGGAGATTCGTCATTTTGGGAAGCCTGGCAACCCCTTTCCATGAAAGTGTTTCTCGCCAGTCACTGCTTAGGGCTACATCAAGAGGAAACAAAACATAGAGATAGAACGTGAAACTACTTTATTGTGTCAAGTTTCAAGAAGCTAGCACAAACCGTGTTGGATTTAGAGTTCCAAATACATCTATCAATATAGGAGAAAACAGAGTGAAACCTAAAAATTCAAACTGTTACTGGAAACGAACGCTTCAACATAGAAGAACGAAATTTGGGGAACCAAGTCGCCTTAGTGTACTGATCATTACCTGAAAGTATCATCCAGTTTGGGTGAAAAAATATTTGCTGAGATTTCTGGAGATTCGTCATTTTGGGAAGCCTGGCAACCCCTTTCCATGAAAGTGTTTCTCGCCAGTCACTGCTTAGGGCTACATCAAGAGGAAACAAAACATAGAGGTAGAACGTGAAACTACTTTTTTGTGTCAAGTTTCAAGAAGCTAGCACAAACCGTGTTGGATTTAGAGTTCCAAATACATCTATCAATATAGGAGAAAACAGAGTGAAACCTAAAAATTCAAACTGTTACTGGAAACGAATGCTTCAACATAGAAGAATGAAATTTGGGGAACCAAGTCTCCTTAGTGTACTGATCATTACCTGAAAGTATCATTTAGTTTGGGTGAAAAAATATTTGCTGAGATTTCTGGAGATTCGTAATTTTGGGAAGCCTGGCAACCCCTTTCCATGAAAGTGTTTCTCTCCAGTCACTGCTTAGGGCTACATCAAGAGGAAACAAAACATAGAGATAGAACGTGAAACTACTTTATTGTGTCAAGTTTCAAGAAGCTAGCACAAACCGTGTTGGATTTAGAGTTCCAAATACTTCTATCTATATAGGAGAAAACAGAGTGAAACCTAAAAATTCAAACTGTTACTGGAAACGAACGCTTCATGATAGAAGAACGAAATTTGGGGAACCAAGTCGCCTTAGTGTACTGATCATTACCTGAAAGTATCATCCAGTTTGGGTGAAAAAATATTTGCTGAGATTTCTGTAGATTCGTAATTTTGGGAAGCTTGGCAACCCCTTTCCATGAAAGTGTTTCTCGCCAGTCACTGCTTAGGGCTACATCATCAGGAAACAAAACATAGAGATAGAACATGAAACTACTTTATTGTGTCAAGTTTCAAGAAGCTAGCAAAAACCGTGTTGGATTTAGAGTTCCAAATACATCTATCAATATAGGAGAAAACAGAGTGAAACCTAAAAATTCAAACTGTTACTGGAAACGAATGCTTCAACATAGAAGAATGAAATTTGGGGAACCAAGTCTCCTTAGTGTACTGATCATTACCTGAAAGTATCATTTAGTTTGGGTGAAAAAATATTTGCTGAGATTTCTGGAGATTCGTAATTTTGGGAAGCCTGGCAACCCCTTTCCATGAAAGTGTTTCTCTCCAGTCACTGCTTAGGGCTACATCAAGAGGAAACAAAACATAGAGATAGAACGTGAAACTACTTTATTGTGTCAAGTTTCAAGAAGCTAGCACAAACCGTGTTGGATTTAGAGTTCCAAATACTTCTATCTATATAAGAGAAAACAGAGTGAAACCTAAAAATTCAAACTGTTACTGGAAACGAAAGCTTCATGATAGAAGAACGAAATTTGGGGAACCAAGTCGCCTTAGTGTACTGATCATTACCTGAAAGTATCATCCAGTTTGGGTGAAAAAATATTTGCTGAGATTTCTGTAGATTCGTAATTTTGGGAAGCTTGGCAACCCCTTTCCATGAAAGTGTTTCTCGCCAGTCACTGCTTAGGGCTACATCATCAGGAAACAAAACATAGAGATAGAACGTGAAACTACTTTATTGTGTCAAGTTTCAAGAAGCTAGCAAAAACCGTGTTGGATTTAGAGTTCCAAATACATCTATCAATATAGGAGAAAACAGAGTGAAACCTAAAAATTCAAACTGTTACTGGAAACGAACGCTTCAACATAGAAGAACGAAATTTGGGGAACCAAGTCGCCTTAGTGTACTGATCATTACCTGAAAGTATCATCCAGTTTGGGTGAAAAAATATTTGCTGAGATTTCTGGAGATTCGTCATTTTGGGAAGCCTGGCAACCCCTTTCCATGAAAGTGTTTCTCGCCAGTCACTGCTTAGGGCTACATCAAGAGGAAACAAAACATAGAGGTAGAACGTGAAACTACTTTACTGTGTCAAGTTTCAAGAAGCTAGCACAAACCGTGTTGGATTTAGAGTTCCAAATACATCTATCAATATAGGAGAAAACAGAGTGAAACCTAAAAATTCAAACTGTTACTGGAAACGAATGCTTCAACATAGAAGAATGAAATTTGGGGAACCAAGTCTCCTTAGTGTACTGATCATTACCTGAAAGTATCATTTAGTTTGGGTGAAAAAATATTTGCTGAGATTTCTGGAGATTCGTAATTTTGGGAAGCCTGGCAACCCCTTTCCATGAAAGTGTTTCTCTCCAGTCACTGCTTAGGGCTACATCAAGAGGAAACAAAACATAGAGATAGAACGTGAAACTACTTTATTGTGTCAATTTTCAAGAAGCTAGCACAAACCGTGTTGGATTTAGAGTTCCAAATACTTCTATCTATATAGGAGAAAACAGAGTGAAACCTAAAAATTCAAACTGTTACTGGAAACGAACGCTTCATGATAGAAGAACGAAATTTGGGGAACCAAGTCGCCTTAGTGTACTGATCATTACCTGAAAGTATCATCCAGTTTGGGTGAAAAAATATTTGCTGAGATTTCTGTAGATTCGTAATTTTGGGAAGCTTGGCAACCCCTTTCCATGAAAGTGTTTCTCGCCAGTCACTGCTTAGGGCTACATCATCAGGAAACAAAACATAGAGATAGAACATGAAACTACTTTATTGTGTCAAGTTTCAAGAAGCTAGCAAAAACCGTGTTGGATTTAGAGTTCCAAATACATCTATCAATATAGGAGAAAACAGAGTGAAACCTAAAAATTCAAACTGTTACTGGAAACGAACGCTACAACATAGAAGAACGAAATATGGGGAACCAAGTTGCCTTAGTGAACTGCTCATTACCTGAAAGTCTCATCCATTTTGGGTGAAAAAATATTTGCTGAGATTTCTGGAGATTCGTAATTTTGGGAAGCCTGGCAACCCCTTTCCAAGAAAGTGTTTCTCGCCAGTCACTGCTTAGGGCTACATCAAGAGGAAACAAAACATAGAGATAGAACGTGAAACTACTTTATTGTGTCAAGTTTCAAGAAGCTAGCACAAACCGTGTTGGATTTAGAGTTCCAAATACATCTATGAATATAGGAGAAAACAGAGTGAAACCTAAAAATTCAAACTGTTACTGGAAACGAACGCTTCAACATAGAAGAACGAAATTTGGGGAACCAAGTCACCTTAGTGTACTGATCATTACCTGAAAGTATCATCCAGTTTGGGTGAAAAAATATTTGCTGAGATTTCTGGAGATTCGTCATTTTGGGAAGCCTGGCAACCCCTTTCCATGAAAGTGTTTCTCGCCAGTCACTGCTTAGGGCTACATCAAGAGGAAACAAAACATAGAGATAGAACGTGAAACTACTTTATTGTGTCAAGTTTCAAGAAGCTAGCACAAACCGTGTTGGATTTAGAGTTCCAAATACATCTATCAATATAGGAGAAAACAGAGTGAAACCTAAAAATTCAAACTGTTACTGGAAACGAACGCTTCAACATAGAAGAACGAAATTTGGGGAACCAAGTCGCCTTAGTGTACTGATCATTACCTGAAAGTATCATCCAGTTTGGGTGAAAAAATATTTGCTGAGATTTCTGGAGATTTGTCATTTTGGGAAGCCTGGCAACCCCTTTCCATGAAAGTGTTTCTCGCCAGTCACTGCTTAGGGCTACATCAAGAGGAAACAAAACATAGAGGTAGAACGTGAAACTACTTTTTGTGTCAAGTTTCAAGAAGCTAGCACAAACCGTGTTGGATTTAGAGTTCCAAATACATCTATCAATATAGGAGAAAACAGAGTGAAACCTAAAAATTCAAACTGTTACTGGAAACGAACGCTTCAACATAGAAGAACGAAATTTGGGGAACCAAGTCGCCTTAGTGTACTGATCATTACCTGAAAGTATCATCCAGTTTGGGTGAAAAAATATTTGCTGAGATTTTTGGAGATTCGTCATTTTGGGAAGCCTGGCAACCCCTTTCCATGAAAGTGTTTCTCGCCAGTCACTGCTTAGGGCTACATCAAGAGGAAACAAAACATAGAGGTAGAACGTGAAACTACTTTTTTGTGTCAAGTTTCAAGAAGCTAGCACAAACCGTGTTGGATTTAGAGTTCCAAATACATCTATCAATATAGGAGAAAACAGAGTGAAACCTAAAAATTCAAACTGTTACTGGAAACGAATGCTTCAACATAGAAGAATGAAATTTGGGGAACCAAGTCTCCTTAGTGTACTGATCATTACCTGAAAGTATCATTTAGTTTGGGTGAAAAAATATTTGCTGAGATTTCTGGAGATTCGTAATTTTGGGAAGCCTGGCAACCCCTTTCCATGAAAGTGTTTCTCTCCAGTCACTGCTTAGGGCTACATCAAGAGGAAACAAAACATAGAGATAGAACGTGAAACTACTTTATTGTGTCAAGTTTCAAGAAGCTAGCACAAACCGTGTTGGATTTAGTGTTCCAAATACTTCTATCTATATAGGAGAAAACAGAGTGAAACCTAAAAATTCAAACTGTTACTGGAAACGAACGCTTCATGATAGAAGAACGAAATTTGGGGAACCAAGTCGCCTTAGTGTACTGATCATTACCTGAAAGTATCATCCAGTTTGGGTGAAAAAATATTTGCTGAGATTTCTGGAGATTCGTCATTTTGGGAAGCCTGGCAACCCCTTTCCATGAAAGTGTTTCTCGCCAGTCACTGCTTAGGGCTACATCAAGAGGAAACAAAACATAGAGATAGAACGTGAAACTACTTTATTGTGTCAAGTTTCAAGAAGCTAGCACAAACCGTGTTGGATTTAGAGTTCCAAATACATCTATCAATATAGGAGAAAACAGAGTGAAACCTAAAAATTCAAACTGTTACTGGAAACGAACGCTTCAACATAGAAGAACGAAATTTGGGGAACCAAGTCGCCTTAGTGTACTGATCATTACCTGAAAGTATCATCCAGTTTGGGTGAAAAAATATTTGCTGAGATTTCTGGAGATTCGTCATTTTGGGAAGCCTGGCAACCCCTTTCCATGAAAGTGTTTCTCGCCAGTCACTGCTTAGGGCTACATCAAGAGGAAACAAAACATAGAGGTAGAACGTGCAACTACTTTTTTGTGTCAAGTTTCAAGAAGCTAGCACAAACCGTGTTGGATTTAGAGTTCCAAATACATCTATCAATATAGGAGAAAACAGAGTGAAACCTAAAAATTCAAACTGTTACTGGAAACGAATGCTTCAACATAGAAGAATGAAATTTGGGGAACCAAGTCTCCTTAGTGTACTGATCATTACCTGAAAGTATCATTTAGTTTGGGTGAAAAAATATTTGCTGAGATTTCTGGAGATTCGTAATTTTGGGAAGCCTGGCAACCCCTTTCCATGAAAGTGTTTCTCTCCAGTCACTGCTTAGGGCTACATCAAGAGGAAACAAAACATAGAGATAGAACGTGAAACTACTTTATTGTGTCAAGTTTCAAGAAGCTAGCACAAACCGTGTTGGATTTAGAGTTCCAAATACTTCTATCTATATAGGAGAAAACAGAGTGAAACCTAAAAATTCAAACTGTTACTGGAAACGAACGCTTCATGATAGAAGAACGAAATTTGGGGAACCAAGTCGCCTTAGTGTACTGATCATTACCTGAAAGTATCATCCAGTTTGGGTGAAAAAATATTTGCTGAGATTTCTGTAGATTCGTAATTTTGGGAAGCTTGGCAACCCCTTTCCATGAAAGTGTTTCTCGCCAGTCACTGCTTAGGGCTACATCATCAGGAAACAAAACATAGAGATAGAACGTGAAACTACTTTATTGTGTCAAGTTTCAAGAAGCTAGCACAAACCGTGTTGGATTTAGAGTTCCAAATACATCTATCAATATAGGAGAAAACAGAGTGAAACCTAAAAATTCAAACTGTTACTGGAAACGAACGCTTCAACATAGAAGAACGAAATTTGGGGAACCAAGTCGCCTTAGTGTACTGATCATTACCTGAAAGTATCATCCAGTTTGGGTGAAAAAATATTTGCTGAGATTTCTGGAGATTCGTCATTTTGGGAAGCCTGGCAACCCCTTTCCATGAAAGTGTTTCTCGCCAGTCACTGCTTAGGGCTACATCAAGAGGAAACAAAACATAGAGGTAGAACGTGAAACTACTTTTTTGTGTCAAGTTTCAAGAAGCTAGCACAAACCGTGTTGGATTTAGAGTTCCAAATACATCTATCAATATAGGAGAAAACAGAGTGAAACCTAAAAATTCAAACTGTTACTGGAAACGAATGCTTCAACATAGAAGAATGAAATTTGGGGAACCAAGTCTCCTTAGTGTACTGATCATTACCTGAAAGTATCATTTAGTTTGGGTGAAAAAATATTTGCTGAGATTTCTGGAGATTCGTAATTTTGGGAAGCCTGGCAACCCCTTTCCATGAAAGTGTTTCTCTCCAGTCACTGCTTAGGGCTACATCAAGAGGAAACAAAACATAGAGATAGAACGTGAAACTACTTTATTGTGTCAAGTTTCAAGAAGCTAGCACAAACCGTGTTGGATTTAGAGTTCCAAATACTTCTATCTATATAGGAGAAAACAGAGTGAAACCTAAAAATTCAAACTGTTACTGGAAACGAACGCTTCATGATAGAAGAACGAAATTTGGGGAACCAAGTCGCCTTAGTGTACTGATCATTACCTGAAAGTATCATCCAGTTTGGGTGAAAAAATATTTGCTGAGATTTCTGTAGATTCGTAATTTTGGGAAGCTTGGCAACCCCTTTCCATGAAAGTGTTTCTCGCCAGTCACTGCTTAGGGCTACATCATCAGGAAACAAAACATAGAGATAGAACGTGAAACTACTTTATTGTGTCAAGTTTCAAGAAGCTAGCAAAAACCGTGTTGGATTTAGAGTTCCAAATACATCTATCAATATAGGAGAAAACAGAGTGAAACCTAAAAATTCAAACTGTTACTGGAAACGAACGCTACAACATAGAAGAACGAAATCTGGGGAACCAAGTTGCCTTAGTGAACTGCTCATTACCTGAAAGTCTCATCCATTTTGGGTGAAAAAATATTTGCTGAGATTTCTGGAGATTCGTAATTTTGGGAAGCCTGGCAACCCCTTTCCATGAAAGTGTTTCTCGCCAGTCACTGCTTAGGGCTACATCAAGAGGAAACAAAACATAGAGGTAGAACGTGAAACTACTTTTTTGTGTCAAGTTTCAAGAAGCTAGCACAAACCGTGTTGGATTTAGAGTTCCAAATACATCTATCAATATAGGAGAAAACAGAGTGAAACCTAAAAATTCAAACTGTTACTGGAAACGAACGCTTCATCATAGAAGAACAAAATTTGGGGAACCAAGTCACCTTAGTGTACTGATCATTACCTGAAAGTATCATCCAGTTTGGGTGAAAAAATATTTGCTGAGATTTCTGGAGATTCGTAATTTTGGGAAGCTTGGCAACCCCTTTCCATGAAAGTGTTTCTCGCCAGTCACTGCTTAGGGCTACATCATCAGGAAACAAAACATAGAGATAGAACGTGAAAGTACTTTATTGTGTCAAGTTTCAAGAAGCTAGCACAAACCGTGTTGGATTTAGAGTTCCAAATACATCTATCAATATAGGAGAAAACAGAGTGAAACCTAAAAATTCAAACTGTTACTGGAAACGAACGCTTCAACATAGAAGACCGAAATCTGGGGAACCAAGTCGCCTTAGTGTACTGATCATTACCTGAAAGTATCATCCAGTTTGGGTGAAAAAATATTTGCTGAGATTTCTGGAGATTCGTAATTTTGCAAAGCCTGGCAACCCCTTTCCATGAAAGTGTTGCTCGCCAGTCACTGCTTAGGGCTACATCAAGAGGAAACAAAACATAGAGATAGAAGGTGAAACTACTTTATTGTGTCAAGTTTCAAGAAGCTAGCACAAACCGTGTTGGATTAAGAGTTCCAAATACATCTATCAATATAGGAGAAAACAGAGTGAAACCTAAAAATTCAAACTGTTACTGGAAACGAACGCTTCAACATAGAAGAACGAAATTTGGGGAACCAAGTCGCCTTAGTGTACTGATCATTACCTGAAAGTATCATCCAGTTTGGGTGAAAAAATATTTGCTGAGATTTCTGTAGATTCGTAATTTTTGGAAGCTTGGCAACCCCTTTCCATGAAAGTGTTTCTCGCCAGTCACTGCTTAGGGCTACATCATCACGAAACAAAACATAGAGATAGAACGTGAAAGTCCTTTATTGTGTCAAGTTTCAAGAAGCTAGCACAAACCGTGTTGGATTTAGAGTTCCAAATACATCTATCAATATAGGAGAAAACAGAGTGAAACCTAAAAATTCAAACTGTTACTGGAAACGAACGCTTCAACATAGAAGACCGAAATCTGGGGAACCAAGTCGCCTTAGTGTACTGATCGTTACCTGAAAGTATCATCCAGTTTGGGTGAAAAAATATTTGCTGAGATTTCTGGAGATTCGTAATTTTGGGAAGCCTGGCAACCCCTTTCCATGAAAGTGTTTCTCGCCAGTCACTGCTTAGGGCTACATCAAGAGGAAACAAAACATAGAGATAGAAGGTGAAACTACTATATTGTGTCAAGTTTCAAGAAGCTAGCACAAACCGTGTTGGATTTAGAGTTCCAAATACATCTATCAATATAGGAGAAAACAGAGTGAAACCTAAAAATTCAAACTGTTACTGGAAACGAACGCTTCAACATAGAATAACGAAATTTGGGGAACCAAGTCGCCTTTGTGTACTGATCATTACCTGAAAGTATCATCCAGTTTGGGTGAAAAAATATTTGTTGAGATTTCTGGAGATTCGTAATTTTGCAAAGCCTGGCAACCCCTTTCCATTGAAGTGTTTCTCGCCAGTCACTGCTTAGGGCTACATCAAGAGGAAACAAAACATAGAGATAGAAGGTGAAACTACTTTATTGTGTCAAGTTTCAAGAAGCTAGCACAAACCTTGTTGGATTTAGAGTTCCAAATACATCTATCAATATAGGAGAAAACAGAGTGAAACCTAAAAATTCAAACTGTTACTGGAAACGAACGCTTCAACATAGAAGAACGAAATTTGGGGAACCAAGTCGCCTTAGTGTACTGATCATTACCTGAAAGTATCATCCAGTTTGGGTGAAAAAATATTTGCTGAGATTTCTGTAGATTCGTAATTTTGGGAAGCTTGGCAACCCCTTTCCATGAAAGTGTTTCTTGCCAGTCACTGCTTAGGGCTACAAAAAGAGGAAAGAAAACATAGAGATAGAAGGTGAAACTACTTTATTGTGTCAAGTTTCAAGAAGCTAGCACAAACCGTGTTGGATTTAGAGTTCCAAATACATCTATCAATATAGGAGAAAACAGAGTGAAACCTAAAAATTCAAACTGTTACTGGAAACGAACGCTTCAACATAGAAGAACGAAATCTGGGCAACCAAGTCGCCTCAGTGTACTGATCATTACCTGAAAGTATCATCCAGTTTGGGTGAAAAAATATTTGCTGGATTTCTGGAGATTCGTCATTTTGGGAAGCCTGGCAACCCCTTTCCATGAGAGAGTTTCTCGCCAGTCACTGCTTAGGGCTACATCAAGAGGAAACAAAACATAGAGATAGAACGTGAAACTACTTTATTGTGTCAAGTTTCAAGAAGCTAGCACAAACCGTGTTGGATTTAGAGTTCCAAATACATCTATCAATATAGGAGAAAACAGAGTGAAACCTAAAAATTCAAACTGTTACTGGAAACGAACGCTTCAACATAGAAGAACGAAATTTGGGGAACCAAGTCACCTTAGTGTACTGATCATTACCTGAAAGTATCATCCAGTTTGGGTGAAAAAATATTTGCTGAGATTTCTGGAGATTCGTCATTTTGGGAAGCCTGGCAACCCCTTTCCATGAAAGTGTTTCTCGCCAGTCACTGCTTAGGGCTACAAAAAGAGGAAACAAAACATAGAGATAGAACGTGAAACTACTTTATTGTGTCAAGTTTCAAGAAGCTAGCACAAACCGTGTTGGATTTAGAGTTCCAAATACATCTATCAATATAGGAGAAAACAGAGTGAAACCTAAAAATTCAAACTGTTACTGGAAACGAACGCTTCAACATAGAAGAACGAAATTTGGGGAACCAAGTCGCCTTAGTGTACTGATCATTACCTGAAAGTATCATCCAGTTTGGGTGAAAAAATATTTGCTGAGATTTCTGGAGATTCGTCATTTTGGGAAGCCTGGCAACCCCTTTCCATGAAAGTGTTTCTCGCCAGTCACTGCTTAGGGCTACAAAAAGAGGAAACAAAACATAGAGGTAGAACGTGAAACTACTTTTTTGTGTCAAGTTTCAAGAAGCTAGCACAAACCGTGTTGGATTTAGAGTTCCAAATACATCTATCAATATAGGAGAAAACAGAGTGAAACCTAAAAATTCAAACTGTTACTGGAAACGAACGCTTCAACATAGAAGAACGAAATTTGGGGAACCAAGTCGACTTAGTGTACTGATCATTACCTGAAAGTATCATCCAGTTTGGGTGAAAAAATATTTGCTGAGATTTCTGGAGATTCGTCATTTTGGGAAGCCTGGCAACCCCTTTCCATGAAAGTGTTTCTCGCCAGTCACTGCTTAGGGCTACATCAAGAGGAAACAAAACATAGAGGTAGAACGTGAAACTACTTTTTTGTGTCAAGTTTCAAGAAGCTAGCACAAACCGTGTTGGATTTAGAGTTCCAAATACATCTATCAATATAGGAGAAAACAGAGTGAAACCTAAAAATTCAAACTGTTACTGGAAACGAATGCTTCAACATAGAAGAATGAAATTTGGGGAACCAAGTCTCCTTAGTGTACTGATCATTACCTGAAAGTATCATCCAGTTTGGGTGAAAAAATATTTGCTGAGATTTCTGTAGATTCGTAATTTTGGGAAGCCTGGCAACCCCTTTCCATGAAAGTGTTTCTCTCCAGTCACTGCTTAGGGCTACATCAAGAGGAAACAAAACATAGAGATAGAACGTGAAACTACTTTATTGTGTCAAGTTTCAAGAAGCTAGCAAAAACCGTGTTGGATTTAGAGTTCCAAATACATCTATCAATATAGGAGAAAACAGAGTGAAACCTAAAAATTCAAACTGTTACTGGAAACGAACGCTACAACATAGAAGAACGAAATCTGGGGAACCAAGTTGCCTTAGTGAACTGCTCATTACCTGAAAGTCTCATCCATTTTGGGTGAAAAAATATTTGCTGAGATTTCTGGAGATTCGTAATTTTGGGAAGCCTGGCAACCCCTTTCCATGAAAGTGTTTCTCGCCAGTCACTGCTTAGGGCTACATCAAGAGGAAACAAAACATAGAGGTAGAACGTGAAACTACTTTTTTGTGTCAAGTTTCAAGAAGCTAGCACAAACCGTGTTGGATTTAGAGTTCCAAATACATCTATCAATATAGGAGAAAACAGAGTGAAACCTAAAAATTCAAACTGTTACTGGAAACGAACGCTTCATCATAGAAGAACAAAATTTGGGGAAACAAGTCACCTTAGTGTACTGATCATTACCTGAAAGTATCATCCAGTTTGGGTGAAAAAATATTTGCTGAGATTTCTGGAGATTCGTAATTTTGGGAAGCTTGGCAACCCCTTTCCATGAAAGTGTTTCTCGCCAGTCACTGCTTAGGGCTACATCATCAGGAAACAAAACATAGAGATAGAACGTGAAAGTACTTTATTGTGTCAAGTTTCAAGAAGCTAGCACAAACCGTGTTGGATTTAGAGTTCCATATACATCTATCAATATAGGAGAAAACAGAGTGAAACCTAAAAATTCAAACTGTTACTGGAAACGAACGCTTCAACATAGAAGACCGAAATCTGGGGAACCAAGTCGCCTTAGTGTACTGATCATTACCTGAAAGTATCATCCAGTTTGGGTGAAAAAATTTTTGCTGAGATTTCTGGAGATTCGTAATTTTGGGAAGCCTGGCAACCCCTTTCCATGAAAGTGTTTCTCGCCAGTCACTGCTTAGGGGTACATCAAGAGGAAACAAAACATAGACATAGAAGGTGAAACTACTTTATTGTGTCAAGTTTCAAGAAGCTAGCACAAACCGTGTTGGATTTAGTGTTCCAAATACATCTATCAATATAGGAGAAAACAGAGTGAAACCTAAAAATTCAAACTGTTACTGGAAACGAACGCTTCAACATAGAAGAACGAAATTTGGGGAACCATGTCGCCTTTGTGTACTGATCATTACCTGAAAGTATCATCCAGTTTGGGTGAAAAAATATTTGCTGAGATTTCTGGAGATTCGTAATATTGCAAAGCCTGGCAACCCCTTTCCATTGAAGTGTTTCTCGCCAGTCACTTCTTAGGACTACATCAAGAGGAAACAAAACATAGAGATAGAAGGTGAAACTACTTTATTGTGTCAAGTTTCAAGAAGCTAGCACAAACCATGTTGGATTTAGAGTTCCAAATACATCTATCAATATAGGAGAAAACAGAGTGAAACCTAAAAATTCAAACTGTTACTGGAAACGAACGCTTCAACATAGAAGAACGAAATTTGGGGAACCAAGTCGCCTTAGTGTACTGATCATTACCTGAAAGTATCATCCAGTTTGGGTGAAAAAATATTTGCTGAGATTTCTGGAGACTCGTAATTTTTGGAAGCTTGGCAACCCCTTTCCATGAAAGTGTTTCTAGCCAGTCACTGCTTAGGGCTACATCAAGAGGAAACAAAACATAGAGATAGAAGGTGAAACTACTTTATTGTGTCAAGTTTCAAGAAGCTAGCACAAACCGTGTTGGATTTAGAGTTCCAAATACATCTATGAATATAGGAGAAAACAGAGTGAAACCTAAATATTCAAACTGTTACTGGAAACGAACGCTTCAACATAGAAGAACGAAATTTGGGGAACCAAGTCGCCTTAGTGTACTGATCATTACCTGAAAGTATCATCCAGTTTGGGTGAAAAAATATTTTCTGAGATTTCTGGAGATTCATCATTTTGGGAAGCCTGGCAACCCCTTTCCATGAAAGTGTTTCTTGCCAGTCACTGCTTAGGGCTACATCAAGAGGAAACAAAACATAGAGATAGAACGTGAAACTACTTTATTGTGTCAAGTTTCAAGAAGCTAGCACAAACCGTGTTGGATTTAGAGTTCCAAATACATCTATCAATATAGGAGAAAACAGAGTGAAACCTAAAAATTCAAACTGTTACTGGAAACGAACGCTTCAACATAGAAGAACGAAATTTGGGGAACCAAGTCGCCTTAGTGTACTGATCATTACCTGAAAGTATCATCCAGTTTGGGTGAAAAAATATTTGCTGAGATTTCTGGAGATTCGTCATTTTGGGAAGCCTGGCAACCCCTTTCCATGAAAGTGTTTCTCGCCAGTCACTGCTTAGGGCTACATCAAGAGGAAACAAAACATAGAGGTAGAACGTGAAACTACTTTTTTCTGTCAAGTTTCAAGAAGCTAGCACAAACCGTGTTGGATTTAGAGTTCCAAATACATCTATCAATATAGGAGAAAACAGAGTGAAACCTAAAAATTCAAACTGTTACTGGAAACGAACGCTTCAACATAGAAGAATGAAATTTGGGGAACCAAGTCTCCTTAGTGTACTGATCATTACCTGAAAGTATCATTTAGTTTGGGTGAAAAAATATTTGCTGAGATTTCTGGAGATTCGTAATTTTGGGAAGCCTGGCAACCCCTTTCCATGAAAGTGTTTCTCTCCAGTCACTGCTTAGGGCTACATCAAGAGGAAACAAAACATAGAGATAGAACGTGAAACTACTTTATTGTGTCAAGTTTCAAGAAGCTAGCACAAACCGTGTTGGATTTAGTGTTCCAAATACTTCTATCTATATAGGAGAAAACAGAGTGAAACCTAAAAATTCAAACTGTTACTGGAAACGAACGCTTCATGATAGAAGAACGAAATTTGGGGAACCAAGTCGCCTTAGTGTACTGATCATTACCTGAAAGTATCATCCAGTTTGGGTGAAAAAATATTTGCTGAGATTTCTGTAGATTCGTAATTTTGGGAAGCTTGGCAACCCCTTTCCATGAAAGTGTTTCTCGCCAGTCACTGCTTAGGGCTACATCATCAGGAAACAAAACATAGAGATAGAACGTGAAACTACTTTATTGTGTCAAGTTTCAAGAAGCTAGCAAAAACCGTGTTGGATTTAGAGTTCCAAATACATCTATCAATATAGGAGAAAACAGAGTGAAACCTAAAAATTCAAACTGTTACTGGAAACGAACGCTACAACATAGAAGAACGAAATCTGGGGAACCAAGTTGCCTTAGTGAACTGCTCATTACCTGAAAGTCTCATCCATTTTGGGTGAAAAAATATTTGCTGAGATTTCTGGAGATTCGTAATTTTGGGAAGCCTGGCAACCCCTTTCCATGAAAGTGTTTCTCGCCAGTCACTGCTTAGGGCTACATCAAGAGGAAACAAAACATAGAGATAGAACGTGAAACTACTTTATTGTGTCAAGTTTCAAGAAGCTAGCACAAACCGTGTTGGATTTAGAGTTCCAAATACATCTATCAATATAGGAGAAAACAGAGTGAAACCTAAAAATTCAAACTGTTACTGGAAACGAACGCTTCAACATAGAAGAACGAAATTTGGGGAACCAAGTCGCCTTAGTGTACTGATCATTACCTGAAAGTATCATCCAGTTTGGGTGAAAAAATATTTGCTGAGATTTCTGGAGATTCGTCATTTTGGGAAGCCTGGCAACCCCTTTCCATGAAAGTGTTTCTCGCCAGTCACTGCTTAGGGCTACATCAAGAGGAAACAAAACATAGAGGTAGAACGTGAAACTACTTTTTTGTGTCAAGTTTCAAGAAGCTAGCACAAACCGTGTTGGATTTAGAGTTCCAAATACATCTATCAATATAGGAGAAAACAGAGTGAAACCTAAAAATTCAAACTGTTACTGGAAACGAACGCTTCATCATAGAAGAACAAAATTTGGGGAACCAAGTCACCTTAGTGTACTGATCATTACCTGAAAGTATCATCCAGTTTGGGTGAAAAAATATTTGCTGAGATTTCTGGAGATTCGTAATTTTGGGAAGCTTGGCAACCCCTTTCCATGAAAGTGTTTCTCGCCAGTCACTGCTTAGGGCTACATCATCAGGAAACAAAACATAGAGATAGAACGTGAAAGTACTTTATTGTGTCAAGTTTCAAGAAGCTAGCACAAACCGTGTTGGATTTAGAGTTCCAAATACATCTATCAATATAGGAGAAAACAGAGTGAAACCTAAAAATTCAAACTGTTACTGGAAACGAACGCTTCAACATAGAAGACCGAAATCTGGGGAACCAAGTCGCCTTAGTGTACTGATCATTACCTGAAAGTATCATCCAGTTTGGGTGAAAAAATATTTGCTGAGATTTCTGGAGATTCGTAATTTTGCAAAGCCTGGCAACCCCTTTCCATGAAAGTGTTGCTCGCCAGTCACTGCTTAGGGCTACATCAAGAGGAAACAAAACATAGAGATAGAAGGTGAAACTACTTTATTGTGTCAAGTTTCAAGAAGCTAGCACAAACCGTGTTGGATTAAGAGTTCCAAATACATCTATCAATATAGGAGAAAACAGAGTGAAACCTAAAAATTCAAACTGTTACTGGAAACGAACGCTTCAACATAGAAGAACGAAATTTGGGGAACCAAGTCGCCTTAGTGTACTGATCATTACCTGAAAGTATCATCCAGTTTGGGTGAAAAAATATTTGCTGAGATTTCTGTAGATTCGTAATTTTTGGAAGCTTGGCAACCCCTTTCCATGAAAGTGTTTCTCGCCAGTCACTGCTTAGGGCTACATCATCACGAAACAAAACATAGAGATAGAACGTGAAAGTCCTTTATTGTGTCAAGTTTCAAGAAGCTAGCACAAACCGTGTTGGATTTAGAGTTCCAAATACATCTATCAATATAGGAGAAAACAGAGTGAAACCTAAAAATTCAAACTGTTACTGGAAACGAACGCTTCAACATAGAAGACCGAAATCTGGGGAACCAAGTCGCCTTAGTGTACTGATCGTTACCTGAAAGTATCATCCAGTTTGGGTGAAAAAATATTTGCTGAGATTTCTGGAGATTCGTAATTTTGGGAAGCCTGGCAACCCCTTTCCATGAAAGTGTTTCTCGCCAGTCACTGCTTAGGGCTACATCAAGAGGAAACAAAACATAGAGATAGAAGGTGAAACTACTATATTGTGTCAAGTTTCAAGAAGCTAGCACAAACCGTGTTGGATTTAGAGTTCCAAATACATCTATCAATATAGGAGAAAACAGAGTGAAACCTAAAAATTCAAACTGTTACTGGAAACGAACGCTTCAACATAGAATAACGAAATTTGGGGAACCAAGTCGCCTTTGTGTACTGATCATTACCTGAAAGTATCATCCAGTTTGGGTGAAAAAATATTTGTTGAGATTTCTGGAGATTCGTAATTTTGCAAAGCCTGGCAACCCCTTTCCATTGAAGTGTTTCTCGCCAGTCACTGCTTAGGGCTACATCAAGAGGAAACAAAACATAGAGATAGAAGGTGAAACTACTTTATTGTGTCAAGTTTCAAGAAGCTAGCACAAACCGTGTTGGATTTAGAGTTCCAAATACATCTATCAATATAGGAGAAAACAGAGTGAAACCTAAAAATTCAAACTGTTACTGGAAACGAACGCTTCAACATAGAAGAACGAAATTTGGGGAACCAAGTCGCCTTAGTGTACTGATCATTACCTGAAAGTATCATCCAGTTTGGGTGAAAAAATATTTGCTGAGATTTCTGTAGATTCGTAATTTTGGGAAGCTTGGCAACCCCTTTCCATGAAAGTGTTTCTTGCCAGTCACTGCTTAGGGCTACAAAAAGAGGAAAGAAAACATAGAGATAGAAGGTGAAACTACTTTATTGTGTCAAGTTTCAAGAAGCTAGCACAAACCGTGTTGGATTTAGAGTTCCAAATACATCTATGAATATAGGAGAAAACAGAGTGAAACCTAAAAATTCAAACTGTTACTGGAAACGAACGCTTCAACATAGAAGAACGAAATCTGGGGAACCAAGTCGCCTTAGTGTACTGATCATTACCTGAAAGTATCATCCAGTTTGGGTGAAAAAATATTTGCTGAGATTTCTGGAGATTCGTCATTTTGGGAAGCCTGGCAACCCCTTTCCATGAAAGTGTTTCTCGCCAGTCACTGCTTAGGGCTACATCAAGAGGAAACAAAACATAGAGGTAGAACGTGAAACTACTTTTTTGTGTCAAGTTTCAAGAAGCTAGCACAAACCGTGTTGGATTTAGAGTTCCAAATACATCTATCAATATAGGAGAAAACAGAGTGAAACCTAAAAATTCAAACTGTTACTGGAAATGAACGCTTCAACATAGAATAACGAAATTTGGGGAACCAAGTCTCCTTAGTGTACTGATCATTACCTGAAAGTATCATCCAGTTTGGGTGAAAAAATATTTGCTGAGATTTCTGGAGATTCGTAATTTTGGGAAGCCTGGCAACCCCTTTCCATGAAAGTGTTTCTCTCCAGTCACTGCTTAGGGCTACATCAAGAGGAAACAAAACATAGAGATAGAACGTGAAACTACTTTATTGTGTCAAGTTTCAAGAAGCTAGCACAAACCGTGTTGGATTTAGAGTTCCAAATACTTCTATCTATATAGGAGAAAACAGAGTGAAACCTAAAAATTCAAACTGTTACTGGAAACGAACGCTTCATGATAGAAGAACGAAATTTGGGGAACCAAGTCGCCTTAGTGTACTGATCATTACCTGAAAGTATCATCCAGTTTGGGTGAAAAAATATTTGCTGAGATTTCTGTAGATTCGTAATTTTGGGAAGCTTGGCAACCCCTTTCCATGAAAGTGTTTCTCGCCAGTCACTGCTCAGGGCTACATCATCAGGAAACAAAACATAGAGATAGAACGTGAAACTACTTTATTGTGTCAAGTTTCAAGAAGCTAGCAAAAACCGTGTTGGATTTAGAGTTCCAAATACATCTATCAATATAGGAGAAAACAGAGTGAAACCTAAAAATTCAAACTGTTACTGGAAACGAACGCTACAACATAGAAGAACGAAATCTGGGGAACCAAGTTGCCTTAGTGAACTGCTCATTACCTGAAAGTCTCATCCATTTTGGGTGAAAAAATATTTGCTGAGATTTCTGGAGATTCGTAATTTTGGGAAGCCTGGCAACCCCTTTCCATGAAAGTGTTTCTCGCCAGTCACTGCTTAGGGCTACATCAAGAGGAAACAAAACATAGAGGTAGAACGTGAAACTACTTTTTTGTGTCAAGTTTCAAGAAGCTAGCACAAACCGTGTTGGATTTAGAGTTCCAAATACATCTATCAATATAGGAGAAAACAGAGTGAAACCTAAAAATTCAAACTGTTACTGGAAACGAACGCTTCATCATAGAAGAACAAAATTTGGGGAAACAAGTCACCTTAGTGTACTGATCATTACCTGAAAGTATCATCCAGTTTGGGTGAAAAAATATTTGCTGAGATTTCTGGAGATTCGTAATTTTGGGAAGCTTGGCAACCCCTTTCCATGAAAGTGTTTCTCGCCAGTCACTGCTTAGGGCTACATCATCAGGAAACAAAACATAGAGATAGAACGTGAAAGTACTTTATTGTGTCAAGTTTCAAGAAGCTAGCACAAACCGTGTTGGATTTAGAGTTCCATATACATCTATCAATATAGGAGAAAACAGAGTGAAACCTAAAAATTCAAACTGTTACTGGAAACGAACGCTTCAACATAGAAGACCGAAATCTGGGGAACCAAGTCGCCTTAGTGTACTGATCATTACCTGAAAGTATCATCCAGTTTGGGTGAAAAAATTTTTGCTGAGATTTCTGGAGATTCGTAATTTTGGGAAGCCTGGCAACCCCTTTCCATGAAAGTGTTTCTCGCCAGTCACTGCTTAGGGGTACATCAAGAGGAAACAAAACATAGACATAGAAGGTGAAACTACTTTATTGTGTCAAGTTTCAAGAAGCTAGCACAAACCGTGTTGGATTTAGTGTTCCAAATACATCTATCAATATAGGAGAAAACAGAGTGAAACCTAAAAATTCAAACTGTTACTGGAAACGAACGCTTCAACATAGAAGAACGAAATTTGGGGAACCATGTCGCCTTTGTGTACTGATCATTACCTGAAAGTATCATCCAGTTTGGGTGAAAAAATATTTGCTGAGATTTCTGGAGATTCGTAATATTGCAAAGCCTGGCAACCCCTTTCCATTGAAGTGTTTCTCGCCAGTCACTTCTTAGGACTACATCAAGAGGAAACAAAACATAGAGATAGAAGGTGAAACTACTTTATTGTGTCAAGTTTCAAGAAGCTAGCACAAACCATGTTGGATTTAGAGTTCCAAATACATCTATCAATATAGGAGAAAACAGAGTGAAACCTAAAAATTCAAACTGTTACTGGAAACGAACGCTTCAACATAGAAGAACGAAATTTGGGGAACCAAGTCGCCTTAGTGTACTGATCATTACCTGAAAGTATCATCCAGTTTGGGTGAAAAAATATTTGCTGAGATTTCTGGAGACTCGTAATTTTTGGAAGCTTGGCAACCCCTTTCCATGAAAGTGTTTCTAGCCAGTCACTGCTTAGGGCTACATCAAGAGGAAACAAAACATAGAGATAGAAGGTGAAACTACTTTATTGTGTCAAGTTTCAAGAAGCTAGCACAAACCGTGTTGGATTTAGAGTTCCAAATACATCTATGAATATAGGAGAAAACAGAGTGAAACCTAAATATTCAAACTGTTACTGGAAACGAACGCTTCAACATAGAAGAACGAAATTTGGGGAACCAAGTCGCCTTAGTGTACTGATCATTACCTGAAAGTATCATCCAGTTTGGGTGAAAAAATATTTTCTGAGATTTCTGGAGATTCATCATTTTGGGAAGCCTGGCAACCCCTTTCCATGAAAGTGTTTCTTGCCAGTCACTGCTTAGGGCTACATCAAGAGGAAACAAAACATAGAGATAGAACGTGAAACTACTTTATTGTGTCAAGTTTCAAGAAGCTAGCACAAACCGTGTTGGATTTAGAGTTCCAAATACATCTATCAATATAGGAGAAAACAGAGTGAAACCTAAAAATTCAAACTGTTACTGGAAACGAACGCTTCAACATAGAATAACGAAATTTGGGGAACCAAGTCGCCTTTGTGTACTGATCATTACCTGAAAGTATCATCCAGTTTGGGTGAAAAAATATTTGTTGAGATTTCTGGAGATTCGTAATTTTGCAAAGCCTGGCAACCCCTTTCCATTGAAGTGTTTCTCGCCAGTCACTGCTTAGGGCTACATCAAGAGGAAACAAAACATAGAGATAGAAGGTGAAACTACTTTATTGTGTCAAGTTTCAAGAAGCTAGCACAAACCGTGTTGGATTTAGAGTTCCAAATACATCTATCAATATAGGAGAAAACAGAGTGAAACCTAAAAATTCAAACTGTTACTGGAAACGAACGCTTCAACATAGAAGAACGAAATTTGGGGAACCAAGTCGCCTTAGTGTACTGATCATTACCTGAAAGTATCATCCAGTTTGGGTGAAAAAATATTTGCTGAGATTTCTGTAGATTCGTAATTTTGGGAAGCTTGGCAACCCCTTTCCATGAAAGTGTTTCTTGCCAGTCACTGCTTAGGGCTACAAAAAGAGGAAAGAAAACATAGAGATAGAAGGTGAAACTACTTTATTGTGTCAAGTTTCAAGAAGCTAGCACAAACCGTGTTGGATTTAGAGTTCCAAATACATCTATGAATATAGGAGAAAACAGAGTGAAACCTAAAAATTCAAACTGTTACTGGAAACGAACGCTTCAACATAGAAGAACGAAATCTGGGGAACCAAGTCGCCTTAGTGTACTGATCATTACCTGAAAGTATCATCCAGTTTGGGTGAAAAAATATTTGCTGAGATTTCTGGAGATTCGTCATTTTGGGAAGCCTGGCAACCCCTTTCCATGAAAGTGTTTCTCGCCAGTCACTGCTTAGGGCTACATCAAGAGGAAACAAAACATAGAGGTAGAACGTGAAACTACTTTTTTGTGTCAAGTTTCAAGAAGCTAGCACAAACCGTGTTGGATTTAGAGTTCCAAATACATCTATCAATATAGGAGAAAACAGAGTGAAACCTAAAAATTCAAACTGTTACTGGAAATGAACGCTTCAACATAGAATAACGAAATTTGGGGAACCAAGTCTCCTTAGTGTACTGATCATTACCTGAAAGTATCATCCAGTTTGGGTGAAAAAATATTTGCTGAGATTTCTGGAGATTCGTAATTTTGGGAAGCCTGGCAACCCCTTTCCATGAAAGTGTTTCTCTCCAGTCACTGCTTAGGGCTACATCAAGAGGAAACAAAACATAGAGATAGAACGTGAAACTACTTTATTGTGTCAAGTTTCAAGAAGCTAGCACAAACCGTGTTGGATTTAGAGTTCCAAATACTTCTATCTATATAGGAGAAAACAGAGTGAAACCTAAAAATTCAAACTGTTACTGGAAACGAACGCTTCATGATAGAAGAACGAAATTTGGGGAACCAAGTCGCCTTAGTGTACTGATCATTACCTGAAAGTATCATCCAGTTTGGGTGAAAAAATATTTGCTGAGATTTCTGTAGATTCGTAATTTTGGGAAGCTTGGCAACCCCTTTCCATGAAAGTGTTTCTCGCCAGTCACTGCTTAGGGCTACATCATCAGGAAACAAAACATAGAGATAGAACGTGAAACTACTTTATTGTGTCAAGTTTCAAGAAGCTAGCAAAAACCGTGTTGGATTTAGAGTTCCAAATACATCTATCAATATAGGAGAAAACAGAGTGAAACCTAAAAATTCAAACTGTTACTGGAAACGAACGCTACAACATAGAAGAACGAAATCTGGGGAACCAAGTTGCCTTAGTGAACTGCTCATTACCTGAAAGTCTCATCCATTTTGGGTGAAAAAATATTTGCTGAGATTTCTGGAGATTCGTAATTTTGGGAAGCCTGGCAACCCCTTTCCATGAAAGTGTTTCTCGCCAGTCACTGCTTAGGGCTACATCAAGAGGAAACAAAACATAGAGGTAGAACGTGAAACTACTTTTTTGTGTCAAGTTTCAAGAAGCTAGCACAAACCGTGTTGGATTTAGAGTTCCAAATACATCTATCAATATAGGAGAAAACAGAGTGAAACCTAAAAATTCAAACTGTTACTGGAAACGAACGCTTCATCATAGAAGAACAAAATTTGGGGAAACAAGTCACCTTAGTGTACTGATCATTACCTGAAAGTATCATCCAGTTTGGGTGAAAAAATATTTGCTGAGATTTCTGGAGATTCGTAATTTTGGGAAGCTTGGCAACCCCTTTCCATGAAAGTGTTTCTCGCCAGTCACTGCTTAGGGCTACATCATCAGGAAACAAAACATAGAGATAGAACGTGAAAGTACTTTATTGTGTCAAGTTTCAAGAAGCTAGCACAAACCGTGTTGGATTTAGAGTTCCATATACATCTATCAATATAGGAGAAAACAGAGTGAAACCTAAAAATTCAAACTGTTACTGGAAACGAACGCTTCAACATAGAAGACCGAAATCTGGGGAACCAAGTCGCCTTAGTGTACTGATCATTACCTGAAAGTATCATCCAGTTTGGGTGAAAAAATTTTTGCTGAGATTTCTGGAGATTCGTAATTTTGGGAAGCCTGGCAACCCCTTTCCATGAAAGTGTTTCTCGCCAGTCACTGCTTAGGGGTACATCAAGAGGAAACAAAACATAGACATAGAAGGTGAAACTACTTTATTGTGTCAAGTTTCAAGAAGCTAGCACAAACCGTGTTGGATTTAGTGTTCCAAATACATCTATCAATATAGGAGAAAACAGAGTGAAACCTAAAAATTCAAACTGTTACTGGAAACGAACGCTTCAACATAGAAGAACGAAATTTGGGGAACCATGTCGCCTTTGTGTACTGATCATTACCTGAAAGTATCATCCAGTTTGGGTGAAAAAATATTTGCTGAGATTTCTGGAGATTCGTAATATTGCAAAGCCTGGCAACCCCTTTCCATTGAAGTGTTTCTCGCCAGTCACTTCTTAGGACTACATCAAGAGGAAACAAAACATAGAGATAGAAGGTGAAACTACTTTATTGTGTCAAGTTTCAAGAAGCTAGCACAAACCATGTTGGATTTAGAGTTCCAAATACATCTATCAATATAGGAGAAAACAGAGTGAAACCTAAAAATTCAAACTGTTACTGGAAACGAACGCTTCAACATAGAAGAACGAAATTTGGGGAACCAAGTCGCCTTAGTGTACTGATCATTACCTGAAAGTATCATCCAGTTTGGGTGAAAAAATATTTGCTGAGATTTCTGGAGACTCGTAATTTTTGGAAGCTTGGCAACCCCTTTCCATGAAAGTGTTTCTAGCCAGTCACTGCTTAGGGCTACATCAAGAGGAAACAAAACATAGAGATAGAAGGTGAAACTACTTTATTGTGTCAAGTTTCAAGAAGCTAGCACAAACCGTGTTGGATTTAGAGTTCCAAATACATCTATGAATATAGGAGAAAACAGAGTGAAACCTAAATATTCAAACTGTTACTGGAAACGAACGCTTCAACATAGAAGAACGAAATTTGGGGAACCAAGTCGCCTTAGTGTACTGATCATTACCTGAAAGTATCATCCAGTTTGGGTGAAAAAATATTTTCTGAGATTTCTGGAGATTCATCATTTTGGGAAGCCTGGCAACCCCTTTCCATGAAAGTGTTTCTTGCCAGTCACTGCTTAGGGCTACATCAAGAGGAAACAAAACATAGAGATAGAACGTGAAACTACTTTATTGTGTCAAGTTTCAAGAAGCTAGCACAAACCGTGTTGGATTTAGAGTTCCAAATACATCTATCAATATAGGAGAAAACAGAGTGAAACCTAAAAATTCAAACTGTTACTGGAAACGAACGCTTCAACATAGAAGAACGAAATTTGGGGAACCAAGTCGCCTTAGTGTACTGATCATTACCTGAAAGTATCATCCAGTTTGGGTGAAAAAATATTTGCTGAGATTTCTGGAGATTCGTCATTTTGGGAAGCCTGGCAACCCCTTTCCATGAAAGTGTTTCTCGCCAGTCACTGCTTAGGGCTACATCAAGAGGAAACAAAACATAGAGGTAGAACGTGAAACTACTTTTTTCTGTCAAGTTTCAAGAAGCTAGCACAAACCGTGTTGGATTTAGAGTTCCAAATACATCTATCAATATAGGAGAAAACAGAGTGAAACCTAAAAATTCAAACTGTTACTGGAAACGAACGCTTCAACATAGAAGAATGAAATTTGGGGAACCAAGTCTCCTTAGTGTACTGATCATTACCTGAAAGTATCATTTAGTTTGGGTGAAAAAATATTTGCTGAGATTTCTGGAGATTCGTAATTTTGGGAAGCCTGGCAACCCCTTTCCATGAAAGTGTTTCTCTCCAGTCACTGCTTAGGGCTACATCAAGAGGAAACAAAACATAGAGATAGAACGTGAAACTACTTTATTGTGTCAAGTTTCAAGAAGCTAGCACAAACCGTGTTGGATTTAGTGTTCCAAATACTTCTATCTATATAGGAGAAAACAGAGTGAAACCTAAAAATTCAAACTGTTACTGGAAACGAACGCTTCATGATAGAAGAACGAAATTTGGGGAACCAAGTCGCCTTAGTGTACTGATCATTACCTGAAAGTATCATCCAGTTTGGGTGAAAAAATATTTGCTGAGATTTCTGTAGATTCGTAATTTTGGGAAGCTTGGCAACCCCTTTCCATGAAAGTGTTTCTCGCCAGTCACTGCTTAGGGCTACATCATCAGGAAACAAAACATAGAGATAGAACGTGAAACTACTTTATTGTGTCAAGTTTCAAGAAGCTAGCAAAAACCGTGTTGGATTTAGAGTTCCAAATACATCTATCAATATAGGAGAAAACAGAGTGAAACCTAAAAATTCAAACTGTTACTGGAAACGAACGCTACAACATAGAAGAACGAAATCTGGGGAACCAAGTTGCCTTAGTGAACTGCTCATTACCTGAAAGTCTCATCCATTTTGGGTGAAAAAATATTTGCTGAGATTTCTGGAGATTCGTAATTTTGGGAAGCCTGGCAACCCCTTTCCATGAAAGTGTTTCTCGCCAGTCACTGCTTAGGGCTATATCAAGAGGAAACAAAACATAGAGATAGAACGTGAAACTACTTTATTGTGTCAAGTTTCAAGAAGCTAGCACAAACCGTGTTGGATTTAGAGTTCCAAATACATCTATCAATATAGGAGAAAACAGAGTGAAACCTAAAAATTCAAACTGTTACTGGAAACGAACGCTTCAACATAGAAGAACGAAATTTGGGGAACCAAGTCGCCTTAGTGTACTGATCATTACCTGAAAGTATCATCCAGTTTGGGTGAAAAAATATTTGCTGAGATTTCTGGAGATTCGTCATTTTGGGAAGCCTGGCAACCCCTTTCCATGAAAGTGTTTCTCGCCAGTCACTGCTTAGGGCTACATCAAGAGGAAACAAAACATAGAGGTAGAACGTGAAACTACTTTTTTGTGTCAAGTTTCAAGAAGCTAGCACAAACCGTGTTGGATTTAGAGTTCCAAATACATCTATCAATATAGGAGAAAACAGAGTGAAACCTAAAAATTCAAACTGTTACTGGAAACGAACGCTTCATCATAGAAGAACAAAATTTGGGGAACCAAGTCACCTTAGTGTACTGATCATTACCTGAAAGTATCATCCAGTTTGGGTGAAAAAATATTTGCTGAGATTTCTGGAGATTCGTAATTTTGGGAAGCTTGGCAACCCCTTTCCATGAAAGTGTTTCTCGCCAGTCACTGCTTAGGGCTACATCATCAGGAAACAAAACATAGAGATAGAACGTGAAAGTACTTTATTGTGTCAAGTTTCAAGAAGCTAGCACAAACCGTGTTGGATTTAGAGTTCCAAATACATCTATCAATATAGGAGAAAACAGAGTGAAACCTAAAAATTCAAACTGTTACTGGAAACGAACGCTTCAACATAGAAGACCGAAATCTGGGGAACCAAGTCGCCTTAGTGTACTGATCATTACCTGAAAGTATCATCCAGTTTGGGTGAAAAAATATTTGCTGAGATTTCTGGAGATTCGTAATTTTGCAAAGCCTGGCAACCCCTTTCCATGAAAGTGTTGCTCGCCAGTCACTGCTTAGGGCTACATCAAGAGGAAACAAAACATAGAGATAGAAGGTGAAACTACTTTATTGTGTCAAGTTTCAAGAAGCTAGCACAAACCGTGTTGGATTAAGAGTTCCAAATACATCTATCAATATAGGAGAAAACAGAGTGAAACCTAAAAATTCAAACTGTTACTGGAAACGAACGCTTCAACATAGAAGAACGAAATTTGGGGAACCAAGTCGCCTTAGTGTACTGATCATTACCTGAAAGTATCATCCAGTTTGGGTGAAAAAATATTTGCTGAGATTTCTGTAGATTCGTAATTTTTGGAAGCTTGGCAACCCCTTTCCATGAAAGTGTTTCTCGCCAGTCACTGCTTAGGGCTACATCATCACGAAACAAAACATAGAGATAGAACGTGAAAGTCCTTTATTGTGTCAAGTTTCAAGAAGCTAGCACAAACCGTGTTGGATTTAGAGTTCCAAATACATCTATCAATATAGGAGAAAACAGAGTGAAACCTAAAAATTCAAACTGTTACTGGAAACGAACGCTTCAACATAGAAGACCGAAATCTGGGGAACCAAGTCGCCTTAGTGTACTGATCGTTACCTGAAAGTATCATCCAGTTTGGGTGAAAAAATATTTGCTGAGATTTCTGGAGATTCGTAATTTTGGGAAGCCTGGCAACCCCTTTCCATGAAAGTGTTTCTCGCCAGTCACTGCTTAGGGCTACATCAAGAGGAAACAAAACATAGAGATAGAAGGTGAAACTACTATATTGTGTCAAGTTTCAAGAAGCTAGCACAAACCGTGTTGGATTTAGAGTTCCAAATACATCTATCAATATAGGAGAAAACAGAGTGAAACCTAAAAATTCAAACTGTTACTGGAAACGAACGCTTCAACATAGAATAACGAAATTTGGGGAACCAAGTCGCCTTTGTGTACTGATCATTACCTGAAAGTATCATCCAGTTTGGGTGAAAAAATATTTGTTGAGATTTCTGGAGATTCGTAATTTTGCAAAGCCTGGCAACCCCTTTCCATTGAAGTGTTTCTCGCCAGTCACTGCTTAGGGCTACATCAAGAGGAAACAAAACATAGAGATAGAAGGTGAAACTACTTTATTGTGTCAAGTTTCAAGAAGCTAGCACAAACCGTGTTGGATTTAGAGTTCCAAATACATCTATCAATATAGGAGAAAACAGAGTGAAACCTAAAAATTCAAACTGTTACTGGAAACGAACGCTTCAACATAGAAGAACGAAATTTGGGGAACCAAGTCGCCTTAGTGTACTGATCATTACCTGAAAGTATCATCCAGTTTGGGTGAAAAAATATTTGCTGAGATTTCTGTAGATTCGTAATTTTGGGAAGCTTGGCAACCCCTTTCCATGAAAGTGTTTCTTGCCAGTCACTGCTTAGGGCTACAAAAAGAGGAAAGAAAACATAGAGATAGAAGGTGAAACTACTTTATTGTGTCAAGTTTCAAGAAGCTAGCACAAACCGTGTTGGATTTAGAGTTCCAAATACATCTATCAATATAGGAGAAAACAGAGTGAAACCTAAAAATTCAAACTGTTACTGGAAACGAACGCTTCAACATAGAAGAACGAAATCTGGGCAACCAAGTCGCCTTAGTGTACTGATCATTACCTGAAAGTATCATCCAGTTTGGGTGAAAAAATATTTGCTGGATTTCTGGAGATTCGTCATTTTGGGAAGCCTGGCAACCCCTTTCCATGAGAGAGTTTCTCGCCAGTCACTGCTTAGGGCTACATCAAGAGGAAACAAAACATAGAGATAGAACGTGAAACTACTTTATTGTGTCAAGTTTCAAGAAGCTAGCACAAACCGTGTTGGATTTAGAGTTCCAAATACATCTATCAATATAGGAGAAAACAGAGTGAAACCTAAAAATTCAAACTGTTACTGGAAACGAACGCTTCAACATAGAAGAACGAAATTTGGGGAACCAAGTCACCTTAGTGTACTGATCATTACCTGAAAGTATCATCCAGTTTGGGTGAAAAAATATTTGCTGAGATTTCTGGAGATTCGTCATTTTGGGAAGCCTGGCAACCCCTTTCCATGAAAGTGTTTCTCGCCAGTCACTGCTTAGGGCTACATCAAGAGGAAACAAAACATAGAGATAGAACGTGAAACTACTTTATTGTGTCAAGTTTCAAGAAGCTAGCACAAACCGTGTTGGATTTAGAGTTCCAAATACATCTATCAATATAGGAGAAAACAGAGTGAAACCTAAAAATTCAAACTGTTACTGGAAACGAACGCTTCAACATAGAAGAACGAAATTTGGGGAACCAAGTCGCCTTAGTGTACTGATCATTACCTGAAAGTATCATCCAGTTTGGGTGAAAAAATATTTGCTGAGATTTCTGGAGATTCGTCATTTTGGGAAGCCTGGCAACCCCTTTCCATGAAAGTGTTTCTCGCCAGTCACTGCTTAGGGCTACATCAAGAGGAAACAAAACATAGAGGTAGAACGTGAAACTACTTTTTTGTGTCAAGTTTCAAGAAGCTAGCACAAACCGTGTTGGATTTAGAGTTCCAAATACATCTATCAATATAGGAGAAAACAGAGTGAAACCTAAAAATTCAAACTGTTACTGGAAACGAACGCTTCAACATAGAAGAACGAAATTTGGGGAACCAAGTCGACTTAGTGTACTGATCATTACCTGAAAGTATCATCCAGTTTGGGTGAAAAAATATTTGCTGAGATTTCTGGAGATTCGTCATTTTGGGAAGCCTGGCAACCCCTTTCCATGAAAGTGTTTCTCGCCAGTCACTGCTTAGGGCTACATCAAGAGGAAACAAAACATAGAGGTAGAACGTGAAACTACTTTTTTGTGTCAAGTTTCAAGAAGCTAGCACAAACCGTGTTGGATTTAGAGTTCCAAATACATCTATCAATATAGGAGAAAACAGAGTGAAACCTAAAAATTCAAACTGTTACTGGAAACGAATGCTTCAACATAGAAGAATGAAATTTGGGGAACCAAGTCTCCTTAGTGTACTGATCATTACCTGAAAGTATCATCCAGTTTGGGTGAAAAAATATTTGCTGAGATTTCTGGAGATTCGTAATTTTGGGAAGCCTGGCAACCCCTTTCCATGAAAGTGTTTCTCTCCAGTCACTGCTTAGGGCTACATCAAGAGGAAACAAAACATAGAGATAGAACGTGAAACTACTTTATTGTGTCAAGTTTCAAGAAGCTAGCACAAACCGTGTTGGATTTAGAGTTCCAAATACTTCTATCTATATAGGAGAAAACAGAGTGAAACCTAAAAATTTAAACTGTTACTGGAAACGAACGCTTCATGATAGAAGAACGAAATTTGGGGAACCAAGTCGCCTTAGTGTACTGATCATTACCTGAAAGTATCATCCAGTTTGGGTGAAAAAATATTTGCTGAGATTTCTGTAGATTCGTAATTTTGGGAAGCTTGGCAACCCCTTTCCATGAAAGTGTTTCTCGCCAGTCACTGCTTAGGGCTACATCATCAGGAAACAAAACATAGAGATAGAACGTGAAACTACTTTATTGTGTCAAGTTTCAAGAAGCTAGCAAAAACCGTGTTGGATTTAGAGTTCCAAATACATCTATCAATATAGGAGAAAACAGAGTGAAACCTAAAAATTCAAACTGTTACTGGAAACGAACGCTACAACATAGAAGAACGAAATCTGGGGAACCAAGTTGCCTTAGTGAACTGCTCATTACCTGAAAGTCTCATCCATTTTGGGTGAAAAAATATTTGCTGAGATTTCTGGAGATTCGTAATTTTGGGAAGCCTGGCAACCCCTTTCCATGAAAGTGTTTCTCGCCAGTCACTGCTTAGGGCTACATCAAGAGGAAACAAAACATAGAGGTAGAACGTGAAACTACTTTTTTGTGTCAAGTTTCAAGAAGCTAGCACAAACCGTGTTGGATTTAGAGTTCCAAATACATCTATCAATATAGGAGAAAACAGAGTGAAACCTAAAAATTCAAACTGTTACTGGAAACGAACGCTTCATCATAGAAGAACAAAATTTGGGGAAACAAGTCACCTTAGTGTACTGATCATTACCTGAAAGTATCATCCAGTTTGGGTGAAAAAATATTTGCTGAGATTTCTGGAGATTCGTAATTTTGGGAAGCTTGGCAACCCCTTTCCATGAAAGTGTTTCTCGCCAGTCACTGCTTAGGGCTACATCATCAGGAAACAAAACATAGAGATAGAACGTGAAAGTACTTTATTGTGTCAAGTTTCAAGAAGCTAGCACAAACCGTGTTGGATTTAGAGTTCCATATACATCTATCAATATAGGAGAAAACAGAGTGAAACCTAAAAATTCAAACTGTTACTGGAAACGAACGCTTCAACATAGAAGACCGAAATCTGGGGAACCAAGTCGCCTTAGTGTACTGATCATTACCTGAAAGTATCATCCAGTTTGGGTGAAAAAATTTTTGCTGAGATTTCTGGAGATTCGTAATTTTGGGAAGCCTGGCAACCCCTTTCCATGAAAGTGTTTCTCGCCAGTCACTGCTTAGGGGTACATCAAGAGGAAACAAAACATAGACATAGAAGGTGAAACTACTTTATTGTGTCAAGTTTCAAGAAGCTAGCACAAACCGTGTTGGATTTAGTGTTCCAAATACATCTATCAATATAGGAGAAAACAGAGTGAAACCTAAAAATTCAAACTGTTACTGGAAACGAACGCTTCAACATAGAAGAACGAAATTTGGGGAACCATGTCGCCTTTGTGTACTGATCATTACCTGAAAGTATCATCCAGTTTGGGTGAAAAAATATTTGCTGAGATTTCTGGAGATTCGTAATATTGCAAAGCCTGGCAACCCCTTTCCATTGAAGTGTTTCTCGCCAGTCACTTCTTAGGACTATATCAAGAGGAAACAAAACATAGAGATAGAAGGTGAAACTACTTTATTGTGTCAAGTTTCAAGAAGCTAGCACAAACCATGTTGGATTTAGAGTTCCAAATACATCTATCAATATAGGAGAAAACAGAGTGAAACCTAAAAATTCAAACTGTTACTGGAAACGAACGCTTCAACATAGAAGAACGAAATTTGGGGAACCAAGTCGCCTTAGTGTACTGATCATTACCTGAAAGTATCATCCAGTTTGGGTGAAAAAATATTTGCTGAGATTTCTGGAGACTCGTAATTTTTGGAAGCTTGGCAACCCCTTTCCATGAAAGTGTTTCTAGCCAGTCACTGCTTAGGGCTACATCAAGAGGAAACAAAACATAGAGATAGAAGGTGAAACTACTTTATTGTGTCAAGTTTCAAGAAGCTAGCACAAACCGTGTTGGATTTAGAGTTCCAAATACATCTATGAATATAGGAGAAAACAGAGTGAAACCTAAATATTCAAACTGTTACTGGAAACGAACGCTTCAACATAGAAGAACGAAATTTGGGGAACCAAGTCGCCTTAGTGTACTGATCATTACCTGAAAGTATCATCCAGTTTGGGTGAAAAAATATTTTCTGAGATTTCTGGAGATTCATCATTTTGGGAAGCCTGGCAACCCCTTTCCATGAAAGTGTTTCTTGCCAGTCACTGCTTAGGGCTACATCAAGAGGAAACAAAACATAGAGATAGAACGTGAAACTACTTTATTGTGTCAAGTTTCAAGAAGCTAGCACAAACCGTGTTGGATTTAGAGTTCCAAATACATCTATCAATATAGGAGAAAACAGAGTGAAACCTAAAAATTCAAACTGTTACTGGAAACGAACGCTTCAACATAGAAGAACGAAATTTGGGGAACCAAGTCGCCTTAGTGTACTGATCATTACCTGAAAGTATCATCCAGTTTGGGTGAAAAAATATTTGCTGAGATTTCTGGAGATTCGTCATTTTGGGAAGCCTGGCAACCCCTTTCCATGAAAGTGTTTCTCGCCAGTCACTGCTTAGGGCTACATCAAGAGGAAACAAAACATAGAGGTAGAACGTGAAACTACTTTTTTCTGTCAAGTTTCAAGAAGCTAGCACAAACCGTGTTGGATTTAGAGTTCCAAATACATCTATCAATATAGGAGAAAACAGAGTGAAACCTAAAAATTCAAACTGTTACTGGAAACGAACGCTTCAACATAGAAGAATGAAATTTGGGGAACCAAGTCGCCTTAGTGTACTGATCATTACCTGAAAGTATCATCCAGTTTGGGTGAAAAAATATTTGCTGAGATTTCTGTAGATTCGTAATTTTGGGAAGCTTGGCAACCCCTTTCCATGAAAGTGTTTCTCGCCAGTCACTGCTTAGGGCTACATCATCAGGAAACAAAACATAGAGATAGAACTTGAAACTACTTTATTGTGTCAAGTTTCAAGAAGCTAGCACAAACCGTGTTGGATTTAGAGTTCCAAATACATCTATCAATATAGGAGAAAACAGAGTGAAACCTAAAAATTCAAACTGTTACTGGAAACGAACGCTTCACCATAGAGGAACGAAATCTGGGGAACCAAGTTGCCTTAGTGAACTGCTCATTACCTGAAAGTATCATCCATTTTGGGTGAAAAAATATTTGCTGAGATTTCTGGAGATTCGTAATTTTGGGAAGCCTGGCAACCCCTTTCCATGAAAGTGTTTCTCGCCAGTCACTGCTTAGGGCTACATCAAGAGGAAACAAAACATAGTGATAGAACGTGAAACTACTTTATTGTGTCAAGTTTCAAGAATCTAGCACAAACCGTGTTGGATTTAGAGTTCCAAATACATCTATCTATATAGGAGAAAACAGAGTGAAACCTAAAAATTCAAACTGTTACTGGAAACGAACGCTTCATGATAGAAGAACAAAATTTGGGGAACAAGTCGCCTTAGTGTACTGATCATTACCTGAAAGTATCATCCAGTTTGGGTGAAAAAATATTTGCTGAGATTTCTGTAGATTCGTAATTTTGGGAAGCTTGGCAACCCCTTTCCATGAAAGTGTTTCTCGCCAGTCACTGCTTAGGGCTACATCATCAGGAAACAAAACATAGAGATAGAACTTGAAACTACTTTATTGTGTCAAGTTTCAAGAAGCTAGCACAAACCGTGTTGGATTTAGAGTTCCAAATACATCTATCAATATAGGAGAAAACAGAGTGAAACCTAAAAATTCAAACTGTTACTGGAAACGAACGCTTCACCATAGAGGAACGAAATCTGGGGAACCAAGTTGCCTTAGTGAACTGCTCATTACCTGAAAGTATCATCCATTTTGGGTGAAAAAATATTTGCTGAGATTTCTGGAGATTCGTAATTTTGGGAAGCCTGGCAACCCCTTTCCATGAAAGTGTTTCTCGCCAGTCACTGCTTAGGGCTACATCAAGAGGAAACAAAACATAGTGATAGAACGTGAAACTACTTTATTGTGTCAAGTTTCAAGAAGCTAGCACAAACCGTGTTGGATTTAGAGTTCCAAATACATCTATCAATATAGTAGAAAACAGAGTGAAACCTAAAAATTCAAACTGTTACTGGAAACGAACGCTTCATCATAGAAGAACAAAATTTGGGGAACCAAGTCACCTTAGTGTACTGATCATTACCTGAAAGTATCCTCCAGTTTGGGTGAAAAAATATTTGCTGAGATTTCTGGAGATTCGTCATTTTGGGAAGCCTGGCAACCCCTTTCCATGAAAGTGTTTCTCGCCAGTCACTGCTTAAGGCTACATCAAGAGGAAACAAAACATAGAGGTAGAACGTGAAACTACTTTTTTGTGTCAAGTTTCAAGAAGCTAGCACAAACCGTGTTGGATTTAGAGTTCCAAATACATCTATCAATATAGGAGAAAACAGAGTGAAACCTAAAAATTCAAACTGTTACTGGAAACGAACGCTTCAACATAGAAGAATGAAATTTGGGGAAGCAAGTCGCCTTAGTGTACTGATCATTACCTGAAAGTATCATCCAGTTTGGGTGAAAAAATATTTGCTGAGATTTCTGGAGATTCGTAATTTTGGGAACCCTGGCAACCCCTTTCCATTAAAGTGTTTCTCTCCAGTCACTGCTTAGGGCTACATCAAGAGGAAACAAAACATAGAGGTAGAACGTGAAACTACTTTATTGTGTCAAGTTTCAAGAAGCTAGCACAAACCGTGTTGGATTTAGAGTTCCAAATACATCTATCTATATAGGAGAAAACAGAGTGAAACCTAAAAATTCAAACTGTTACTGGAAACGAACGCTTCATGATAGAAGAACGAAATTTGGGGAACCAAGTCGCCTTAGTGTACTGATCATTACCTGAAAGTATCATCCATTTTGGGTGAAAAAATATTTGCTGAGATTTCTGTAGATTCGTAATTTTGGGAAGCTTGGCAACCCCTTTCCATGAAAGTGTTTCTCGCCAGTCACTGCTTAGGGCTACATCATCAGGAAACAAAACATAGAGATAGAACTTGAAACTACTTTATTGTGTCAAGTTTCAAGAAGCTAGCACAAACCGTGTTGGATTTAGAGTTCCAAATACATCTATCAATATAGGAGAAAACAGAGTGAAACCTCAAAATTCAAACTGTTACTGGAAACGAACGCTTCAACATAGAAGACCGAAATCTGGGGAACCAAGTCGCCTTAGTGTACTGATCATTACCTGAAAGTATCATCCAGTTTGGGTGAAAAAATATTTGCTGAGATTTCTGGAGATTCGTCATTTTGGGAAGCCTGGCAACCCCTTTCCATGAAAGTGTTTCTCGCCAGTCACTGCTTAGGGCTACATCAAGAGGAAACAAAACATAGAGATAGAACGTGAAACTACTTTATTGTGTCAAGTTTCAAGAAGCTAGCACAAACCGTGTTGGATTTAGAGTTCCAAATACATCTATCAATATAGGAGAAAACAGAGTGAAACCTAAAAATTCAAATTGTTACTGGAAACGAACGCTTCAACATAGAAGAACGAAATTTGGGGAACCAAGTCGCCTTAGTGTACTGATCATTACCTGAAAGTATCATCCAGTTTGGGTGAAAAAATATTTGCTGAGATTTCTGGAGATTCGTAATTTTTGGAAGCTTGGCAACCCCTTTCCATGAAAGTGTTTCTAGCCAGTCACTGCTTAGGGCTACATCAAGAGGAAACAAAACATAGAGATAGAACGTGAAACTACTTTATTGTGTCAAGTTTCAAGAAGCTAGCACAAACCGTGTTGGATTTAGAGTTCCAAATACATCTATGAATATAGGAGAAAACAGAGTGAAACCTAAAAATTCAAACTGTTACTGGAAACGAACGCTTCAACATAGAAGAACGAAATTTGGGGAACCAAGTCGCCTTAGTGTACTGATCATTACCTGAAAGTATCATCCATTTTGGGTGAAAAAATATTTGCTGAGATTTCTGGAGATTCGTAATTTTGGGAAGCCTGGCAACCCCTTTCCATGAAAGTGTTTCTCGCCAGTCACTGCTTAGGGCTACATCAAGAGGAAACAAAACATAGAGATAGAACGTGAAACTACTTTATTGTGTCAAGTTTCAAGAAGCTAGCACAAACCGTGTTGGATTTAGAGTTCCAAATACATCTATCAATATAGGAGAAAACAGAGTGAAACCTAAAAATTCAAACTGTTACTGGAAACGAACGCTTCATCATAGAAGAACAAAATTTGGGGAACCAAGTCACCTTAGTGTACTGATCATTACCTGAAAGTATCATCCAGTTTGGGTGAAAAAATATTTGCTGAGATTTCTGGAGATTCGTAATTTTGGGAAGCTTGGCAACCCCTTTCCATGAAAGTATTTCTCGCCAGTCACTGCTTAGGGCTACATCATCAGGAAATAAAACATAGAGATATAACGTGAAAGTACTTTATTGTGTCAAGTTTCAAGAAGCTAGCACAAACCGTGTTGGGTTTAGAGTTCCAAATACATCTATCAATATAGGAGAAAACAGAGTGAAACCTAAAAATTCAAACTGTTACTGGAAACGAACGCTTCAACATAGAAGACCGAAATCTGGGGAACCAAGTTGCCTTAGTGTACTGATCATTACCTGAAAGTATCATCCAGTTTGGGTGAAAAAATATTTGCTGAGATTTCTGGAGATTCGTCATTTTGGGAAGCCTGGCAACCCCTTTCCATGAAAGTGTTTCTCGCCAGTCACTGCTTAGGGCTACATCAAGAGGAAACAAAACATAGAGGTAGAACGTGAAACTACTTTTTTGTGTCAAGTTTCAAGAAGCTAGCACAAACCGTGTTGGATTTAGAGTTCCAAATACATCTATCAATATAGGAGAAAACAGAGTGAAACCTAAAAATTCAAACTGTTACTGGAAATGAACGCTTCAACATAGAAGAATGAAATTTGGGGAACCAAGTCGCCTTAGTGTACTGATCATTACCTGAAAGTATCATCCAGTTTGGGTGAAAAAATATTTGCTGAGATTTCTGGAGATTCGTAATTTTGGGAAGCCTGGCAACCCCTTTCCATTAAAGTGTTTCTCTCCAGTCACTGCTTAGGGCTACATCAAGAGGAAACAAAACATAGAGGTAGAACGTGAAACTACTTTATTGTGTCAAGTTTCAAGAAGCTAGCACAAACCGTGTTGGATTTAGAGTTCCAAATACATCTATCAATATAGGAGAAAACAGAGTGAAACCTAAAAATTCAAACTGTTACTGGAAACGAACGCTTCAACATAGAATAACGAAATTTGGGGAACCAAGTCGCCTTAGTGTACTGATCATTACCTGAAAGTATCATCCAGTTTGGGTGAAAAAATATTTGCTGAGATTTCTGGAGATTCGTAATTTTGGGAAGCTTGGCAACCCCTTTCCATGAAAGTGTTTCTCGCCAGTCACTGCTTAGGGCTACATCATCAGGAAATAAAACATAGAGATATAACGTGAAAGTACTTTATTGTGTCAAGTTTCAAGAAGCTAGCACAAACCGTGTTGGATTTAGAGTTCCAAATACATCTATCAATATAGGAGAAAACAGAGTGAAACCTAAAAATTCAAACAGTTACTGGAAACGAACCCTTCAACATAGAAGACCGAAATCTGGGGAACCAAGTCGCCTTAGTGTACTGATCATTACCTGAAAGTATCATCCAGTTTGGGTGAAAAAATATTTGCTGAGATTTCTGGAGATTCGTAATTTTGGGAAGCCTGGCAACCCCTTTCCATGAAAGTGTTTCTCGCCAGTCACTGCTTAGGGCTACATCAAGAGGAAACAAAACATAGAGATAGAACGTGAAAGTACTTTATTGTGTCAAGTTTCAAGAAGCTAGCACAAACCGTGTTGGATTTAGAGTTCCAAATACATCTATCAATATAGGAGAAAACAGAGTGAAACCTAAAAATTCAAACTGTTACTGGAAATGAACGCTTCAACATAGAATAACGAAATTTGGGGAACCATGTCGCCTTTGTGTACTGATCATTACCTGAAAGTATCATCCAGTTTGGGTGAAAAAATATTTGCTGAGATTTCTGGAGATTCGTAATTTTGCAAAGCCTGGCAACCCCTTTCCATTGAAGTGTTTCTCGCCAGTCACTGCTTAGGGCTACATCAAGAGGAAACAAAACATAGAGGTAGAACGTGAAACTACTTTATTGTGTCAAGTTTCAAGAAGCTAGCACAAACCGTGTTGGATTTAGAGTTCCAAATACATCTATCTATATAGGAGAAAACAGAGTGAAACCTAAAAATTCAAACTGTTACTGGAAACGAACGCTTCATGATAGAAGAACGAAATTTGGGGAACCAAGTCACCTTAGAGTACTGATCATTACCTGAAAGTATCATCCAATTTGGGTGAAAAAATATTTGCTGAGATTTCTGTAGATTCGTAATTTTGGGAAGCTTGGCAACCCGTTTCCATGAAAGTGTTTCTCGCCAGTCACTGCTTAGGGCTACATCATCAGGAAAAAAAACATAGAGATAGATCGTCAAACTACTTTATTGTGTCAAGTTTCAAGAAGCTAGCACAAACCGTGTTGGATTTAGAGTTCCAAATACATCTATCAATATAGGAGAAAACAGAGTGAAACCTAAAAATTCAAACAGTAACTGGAAATGAACGCTTCAACATAGAAGACCGAAATCTGGGGAACCAAGTCGCCTTAGTGTACTGCTCATTACCTGAAAGTATCATCCATTTTGGGTGAAAAAATATTTGCTGAGATTTCTGGAGATTCGTAATTTTGCAAAGCCTGGCAACGCCTTTCCATGAAAGTGTTTCTCGCCAGTCACTGCTTAGGGCTACATCAAGAGGAAACAAAACATAGAGATAGAACGTGAAACTACTTTATTGTGTCAAGTTTCAAGAAGCTAGCACAAACCGTGTTGGATTTAGAGTTCCAAATACATCTATCAATATAGGAGAAAACAGAGTGAAACCTAAAAATTCAAACTGTTACTGGAAACGAACGCTTCAACATAGAAGAATGAAATTTGGGGAACCAAGTCGCCTTAGTGTACTGACCATTAACTGAAAGTATCATCCAGTTTGGGTGAAAAAATATTTGCTGAGATTTCTGTAGATTCGTAATTTTGGGAAACTTGGCAACCCCTTTCCATGAAAGTGTTTCTCGCCAGTCATTGCTTAGGGCTACAAAAGAGGAAACAAAACATAGAGATAGAACGTGAAACTACTTTATTGTGTCACCTTTCAAGAAGCTAGCACAAACCGTGTTGGATTTAGAGTTCCAAATACATCTATCAATATAGGAGAAAACAGAGTGAAACCTAAAAATTCAAACTGTTACTGGAAACGAACGCTTCAACATAGAAGAACGAAATCTGGGGAACCAAGTCGCCTTAGTGTACTGATCATTACCTGAAAGTGTAATTCAGTTTGGGTGAAAAAATATTTGCTGAGATTTCTGGAGATTCGTCATTTTGGTAAGCCTGGCAACCCCTTTCCATGAAAGGGTTTTTCGCCAGTCACTGCTTAGGGCTACATCAAGAGGAAACAAAACATAGAGATAGAAGGTGAAACTACTTTATTGTGTCAAGTTTCAAGAAGCTAGCACAAACCGTGTTGGATTTAGAGTTTCAAATACATGTATGAATATAGGAGAAAACAGAGTGAAACCTAAAAATTCAAACTGTTACTGGAAACGAACGCTTCAACATAGAAGAACGAAATTTGGGGAAACAAGTCACCTTAGTGTACTGATCATTACCTGAAAGTATCATCCAGTTTGGGTGAAAAAATATTTGCTGAGATTTCTGTAGATTCGTAATTTTGGGAAACTTGGCAACCCCTTTCCATGAAAGTGTTTCTCGCCAGTCACTGCTTAGGGCTACATCAAGAGGAAACAAAACATAGAGATAGAACGTGAAACTACTTTATTGTGTCAAGTTTCAAGAAGCTAGCACAAACCGTGTTGGATTTAGAGTTCCAAATACATCTATCAATATAGGAGAAAACAGAGTGAAACCTAAAAATTCAAAAAGTTACTGGAAACGAACGCTTCATCATAGAAGAACGAAATTTGGGGAACCAAGTCGCCTTAGTGTACTGATCATTACCTGAAAGTATCATCCAGTTTGGGTGAAAAAATATTTGCTGAGATTTCTGGAGATTCGTAATTTTGGGAAGCTTGGCAACCCCTTTCCATGAAAGTGTTTCTCGCCAGTCACTGCTTAGGGCTACATCATCAGGAAACAAAACATAGAGATAGAACATGAAAGTACTTTATTGTGTCAAGTTTCAAGAAGCTAGCACAAACCGTGTTAGATTTAGAGTTCCAAATACATCTATCAATATAGGAGAAAACAGAGTGAAACCTAAATTCAAACTGTTACTGGAAACGAACGCTTCAACATAGAAGACCGAAATCTGGGGAACCAAGTCGCTTTAGTGTACTGATCATTACCTGAAAGTATCATCCAGTTTGGGTGAAAAAATATTTGCTGAGATTTCTGGAGTTTCGTGATTTTGGGAAGCCTGGCAACCCCTTTCCATGAAAGTGTTTCTCGCCAGTCACTGCTTAGGGCTACATCAAGAGGAAACAAAACATAGAGAAAGAAGGTGAAACTACTTTATTGTGTCAAGTTTCAAGAAGCTAGCACAAACCGTGTTGGATTTAGAGTTCCAAATACATCTATCAATATAGGAGAAAACAGAGTGAAACCTAAAAATTCAAACTGTTACTGGAAACGAACGCTTCAACATAGAAGAACGAAATTTGGGGAACCAAGTCGCCTTAGTGTACTGATCATTACCTGAAAGTATCATCCAGTTTGGGTGAAAAAATATTTGCTGAGATTTCTGTAGATTCGTAATTTTGGGAAGCTTGGCAACCCCTTTCCATGAAAGTGTTTCTCGCCAGTCACTGCTTAGGGCTACATCATCAGGAAACAAAACATAGAGATAGAACGTGAAACTACTTTATTGTGTCAAGTTTCAAGAAGCTAGCACAAACCGTGTTGGATTTAGAGTTCCAAATACATCTATCAATATAGGAGAAAACAGAGTGAAACCTAAAAATTCAAACTGTTACTGGAAACGAACGCTTCAACATAGAAGAACGAAATCTGGGGAACCAAGTCGCCTTAGTGTACTGATCATTACCTGAAAGTATCATCCATTTTGGGTGAAAAAATATTTGCTGAGATTTCTGGAGATTCGTAATTTTGGGAAACTTGGCAACCCCTTTCCATGAAAGTGTTTCTCGCCAGTCACTGCTTAGGGCTACAAAAAGAGGAAACAAAACATAGAGATAGAACGTGAAACTACTTTATTGTGTCAAGTTTCAAGAAGCTAGCACAAACCGTGTTGGATTTAGAGTTCCAAATACATCTATCAATATAGGAGAAAACAGAGTGAAACCTAAAAATTCAAACTGTTACTGGAAACGAACGCTTCAACATAGAAGAACGAAATTGGGGGAACCAAGTCGCCTTAGTGTACTGATCATTACCTGAAAGTATCATCCAGTTTGGGTGAAAAAATATTTGCTGAGATTTCTGGAGATTCGTAATTTTGGGAAGCTTGGCAACCCCTTTCAATGAAAGTGTTTCTCACCAGTCACTGCTTAGGGCTACATCAAGAGGAAACAAAGCATAGAGATAGAACGTGAAACTACTTTATTGTGTCAAGTTTCAAGAAGCTAGCACAAACCGTGTTGGATTTAGAGTTCCAAATACATCTATCAATACAGGAGAAAACAGAGTGAAACCTAAAAATTCAAACTGTTACTGGAAACGAACACTTCAAAATAGAAGAACGAAATATGGGGAACCAAGTCGCCTCAGTGTACTGATCATTACCTGAAAGTATCATCCAGTTTGGGTGAAAAAATATTTGCTGAGATTTCTGGAGATTCGTAATTTTTGGAAGCTTGGCAACCCCATTCCATGAAAGTGTTTCTCGCCAGTCACTGCTAAGGGCTACATCAACAGGAAACAAAACATAGAAATAGAACATGAAACTACTTTATTGTGTCAAGTTTCAAGAAGCTAGCACAAACCGTGTTGGATTTAGAGTTCCAAATACATCTATGAATATAGGAGAAAACAGAGTGAAACCTAAAAATTCAAACTGTTACTGGAAATGAACGCTTCAACATAGAAGAACGAAATTTGGGGAACCAAGTCACCTTAGTGTACTGATCATTACCTGAAAGTATCATCCAGTTTGGGTGAAAAAATATTTGCTGAGATATCTGGAGATTCGTAATTTTGCAAAGCCTGGCAACCCCTTTCCATGAAAGTGTTTCTCGCCAGTCACTGCTTAGGGCTACATCAAGAGGAAACAAAACATAGAGATAGAAGGTGAAACTACTTTATTGTGTCAAGTTTCAAGAAGCTAGCACAAACCGTGTTGGATTTAGAGTTCCAAATACATCTATCAATATAGGAGAAAACAGAGTGAAACCTAAAAATTCAAACTGTTACTGGAAACGAATGCTTCAACATAGAAGAACGAAATTTGGGGAACCAAGTCGCCTTAGTGTACTGATCATTACCTGAAAGTATCATCCAGTTTGGGTGAAAAAATATTTGCTGAGATTTCTGTAGATTCGTAATATTGGGAAGCTTGGCAACCCCTTTCCATGAAAGTGTTTCTCGCCAGTCACTGCTTAGGGCTACATCATCAGGAAACAAAACATAGAGATAGAACGTGAAACTACTTTATTGTGTCAAGTTTCAAGAAGCTAGCACAAACCGTGTTGGATTTAGAGTTCCAAATACATGTATGAATATAGGAGAAAACAGAGTGAAACCTGAAAATTCAAACTGTTACTGGAAACGAACGCTTCAACATAGAAGACCGAAATCTGGGGAACCAAGTCGCCTTAGTGTACTGCTCATTACCTGAAAGTATCATCCATTTTGGGTGAAAAAATATTTGCTGAGATTTCTGGAGATTCGTAATTTTGGGAAGCCTGGCAACCGCTTTCCATGAAAGTTTTTCTCGCCACTCACTGCTTAGGGCTACATCAAGAGGAAACAAAACATAGAGATAGAACGCGAAACTACTTTATTGTGTCAAGTTTCAAGAAGCTAGCATAAACCGTGTTGGATTTAGAGTTCCAAATACATCTATCAATATAGGAGAAAACAGAGTGAAACCTAAAAATTCAAACTGTTACTGGAAACGAACGCTTCAACATAGAATAACGAAATTTGGGGAACCAAGTCGCCTTAGTGTACTGATCATTACCTGAAAGTATCATCCAGTTTGGGTGAAAAAATATTTGCTGAGATTTCTGTAGATTCGTAATTTTGGGAAACTTGGCAACCCCTTTCCATGAAAGTGTTTCTCGCCAGTCACTGCTTAGGGCTACAAAAAGAGGAAACAAAACATAGAGATAGAACGTGAAACTACTTTATTGTGTCACGTTTCAAGAAGCTAGCACAAACCGTGTTGGATTTAGAGTTCCAAATACATCTATGAATATAGGAGAAAACAGAGTGAAACCTAAAAATTCAAACTGTTACTGGAAACGAACGCTTCAACATAGAAGAACGAAATTTGGGGAACCAAGTCGCCTTAGTGTACTGATCATTACCTGAAAGTATCATCCAGTTTGGGTGAAAAAATATTTGCTGAGATTTCTGGAGATTCATCATTTTGGGAAGCCTGGCAACCCCTTTCCATGAAAGTGTTTCTTGCCAGTCACTGCTTAGGGCTACATCAAGAGGAAACAAAACATAGAGATAGAACGTGAAACTACTTTATTGTGTCAAGTTTCAAGAAGCTAGCACAAACCGTGTTGGATTTAGAGTTCCAAATACATCTATGAATATAGGAGAAAACAGAGTGAAACCTAAAAATTCAAACTGTTACTGGAAACGAACGCTTCAACATAGAAGAACGAAATTTGGGGAACCAAGTCACCTTAGTGTACTGATCATTACCTGAAAGTATCATCCAGTTTGGGTGAAAAAATATTTGCTGAGATTTCTGGAGATTCGTCATTTTGGGAAGCCTGGCAAACCCTTTCCATGAAAGTGTTTCTCGCCAGTCACTGCTTAGGGCTACATCAAGAGGAAACAAAACATAGAGATATAACGTGAAACTACTTTATTGTTTCAAGTTTCAAGAAGCTAGCACAAACAGTGTTGGATTTAGAGTTCCAAATACATCTATCAATATAGGAGAAAACAGAGTGAAACCTAAAAAATCAAACTGTTACTGGAAACGAACGCTTCAACATAGAAGAACGAAATCTGGGGAACCAAGTCGCCTTAGTGTACTGCTCATTACCTGAAAGTATCATCCAGTTTGGGTGAAAAAATATTTGCTGAGATTTCTGGAGATTCGTAATTTTGGGAAGCTTGGCAACCCCTTTCCATGAAAGTGTTTCTCGCCAGTCACTGCTTAGGGCTACATCATCAGGAAATAAAACATAGAGATATAACGTGAAAGTACTTTATTGTGTCAAGTTTCAAGAAGCTAGCACAAACCGTGTTGGATTTAGAGTTCCAAATACATCTATCAATATAGGAGAAAACAGAGTGAAACCTAAAAATTCAAACTGTTACTGGAAACGAACGCTTCAACATAGAAGACCGAAATCTGGGGAACCAAGTCGCCTTAGTGTACTGATCATTACCTGAAAGTATCATCCAGTTTGGGTGAAAAAATATTTGCTGAGATTTCTGGAGATTCGTCATTTTGGGAAGCCTGGCAACCCCTTTCCATGAAAGTGTTTCTCGCCAGTCACTGCTTAAGGCTACATCAAGAGGAAACAAAACATAGAGGTAGAACGTGAAACTACTTTTTTGTGTCAAGTTTCAAGAAGCTAGCACAAACCGTGTTGGATTTAGAGTTCCAAATACATCTATCAATATAGGAGAAAACAGAGTGAAACCTAAAAATTCAAACTGTTACTGGAAACGAACGCTTCAACATAGAAGAATGAAATTTGGGGAACCAAGTCGCCTTAGTGTACTGATCATTACCTGAAAGTATCATCCAGTTTGGGTGAAAAAATATTTGCTGAGATTTCTGGAGATTCGTAATTTTGGGAAGCCTGGCAACCCCTTTCCATTAAAGTGTTTCTCTCCAGTCACTGCTTAGGGGTACATCAAGAGGAAACAAAACATAGAGGTAGAACGTGAAACTACTTTATTGTGTCAAGTTTCAAGAAGCTAGCACAAACCGTGTTGGATTTAGAGTTCCAAATACATCTATCTATATAGGAGAAAACAGAGTGAAACCTAAAAATTCAAACTGTTACTGGAAACGAACGCTTCATGATAGAAGAACGAAATTTGGGGAACCAAGTCACCTTAGAGTACTGATCATTACCTGAAAGTATCATCCAGTTTGGGTGAAAAAATATTTGCTGAGATTTCTGTAGATTCGTAATTTTGGGAAGCTTGGCAACCCCTTTCCATGAAAGTGTTTCTCGCCAGTCACTGCTTAGGGCTACATCATCAGGAAAAAAAACATAGAGATAGATCGTCAAACTACTTTATTGTGTCAAGTTTCAAGAAGCTAGCACAAACCGTGTTGGATTTAGAGTTCCAAATACATCTATCAATATAGGAGAAAACAGAGTGAAACCTAAAAATTCAAACTGTTACTGGAAACGAACGCTTCAACATAGAATAACGAAATTTGGGGAACCAAGTCGCCTTAGTGTACTGATCATTACCTGAAAGTATCATCCAGTTTGGGTAAAAAAATATTTGCTGATTTTTCTGGAGATTCGTAATTTTGCAAAGCCTGGCAACGCCTTTCCATGAAAGTGTTTCTCGCCAGTCACTGCTTAGGGCTACATCAAGAGGAAACAAAACATAGAGATAGAACGTGAAACTACTTTATTGTGTCAAGTTTCAAGAAGCTAGCACAAACCGTGTTGGATTTAGAGTTCCAAATACATCTATCAATATAGGAGAAAACAGAGTGAAACCTAAAAATTCAAACTGTTACTGGAAACGAACGCTTCAACATAGAAGAATGAAATTTGGGGAACCAAGTCGCCTTAGTGTACTGATCATTACCTGAAAGTATCATCCAGTTTGGGTGAAAAAATATTTGCTGAGATTTCTGTAGATTCGTAATTTTGGGAAACTTGGCAACCCCTTTCCATGAAAGTGTTTCTCGCCAGTCACTGCTTAGGGCTACAAAAAGAGGAAACAAAACATAGAGATAGAACGTGAAACTACTTTATTGTGTCAAGTTTCAAGAAGCTAGCACAAACCGTGTTGGATTTAGAGTTCCAAATACATCTATCAATATAGGAGAAAACAGAGTGAAACCTAAAAATTCAAACTGTTACTGGAAACGAACGCTTCAACATAGAAGAACGAAATTTGGGGAACCAAGTCGCCTTAGTGTACTGATCATTACCTGAAAGTATCATCCAGTTTGGGTGAAAAAATATTTGCTGAGATTTCTGGAGATTCGTAATTTTGGGAAGCTTGGCAACCCCTTCAATGAAAGTGTTTCTCACCAGTCACTGCTTAGGGCTACATCAACAGGAAACAAAGCATAGAGATAGAACGTGAAACTACTTTATTGTGTCAAGTTTCAAGAAGCTAGCACAAACCGTGTTGGATTTAGAGTTCCAAATACATCTATGAATATAGGAGAAAACAGAGTGAAACCTAAAAATTCAAACTGTTACTGGAAATGAACGCTTCAACATAGAAGAACGAAATTTGGGGAACCAAGTCACCTTAGTGTACTGATCATTACCTGAAAGTATCATCCAGTTTGGGTGAAAAAATATTTGCTGAGATATCTGGAGATTCGTAATTTTGGGAAGCCTGGCAACCCCTTTCCATGAAAGTGTTTCTCGCCAGTCACTGCTTAGGGCTACATCAAGAGGAAACAAAACATAGAGATAGAAGGTGAAACTACTTTATTGTGTCAAGTTTCAAGAAGCTAGCACAAACCGTGTTGGATTTAGAGTTCCAAATACATCTATCAATATAGGAGAAAACAGAGTGAAACCTAAAAATTCAAACTGTTACTGGAAACGAACGCTTCAACATAGAAGAACGAAATTTGGGGAACCAAGTCGCCTTAGTGTACTGATCATTACCTGAAAGTATCATCCAGTTTGGGTGAAAAAATATTTGCTGAGATTTCTGGAGATTCGTCATTTTGGGAAGCTTGGCAACCCCTTTCCATGAAAGTGTTTCTCGCCAGTCACTGCTTAGGGCTACATCATCAGGAAACAAAACATAGAGATAGAACGTGAAACTACTTTATTGTGTCAAGTTTCAAGAAGCTAGCACAAACCGTGTTGGATTTAGAGTTCCAAATACATGTATGAATATAGGAGAAAACAGAGTGAAACCTAAAAATTCAAACTGTTACTGGAAACGAACGCTTCAACATAGAAGAACGAAATCTGGGGAACCAAGTCGCCTTAGTGTACTGCTCATTACCTGAAAGTATCATCCATTTTGGGTGAAAAAATATTTGCTGAGATTTCTGGAGATTCGTAATTTTGGGAAGCCTGGCAACCCCTTTCCATGAAAGTTTTTCTCGCCAGTCACTGCTTAGGGCTACATCAAGAGGAAAAAAAACATAGAGATAGAACGCGAAACTACTTTATTGTGTCAAGTTTCAAGAAGCTAGCATAAACCGTGTTGGATTTAGAGTTCCAAATACATCTATCAATATAGGAGAAAACAGAGTGAAACCTAAAAATTCAAACTGTTACTGGAAACGAACGCTTCAACATAGAATAACGAAATTTGGGGAACCAAGTCGCCTTAGTGTACTGATCATTACCTGAAAGTATCATCCAGTTTGGGTGAAAAAATATTTGCTGAGATTTCTGTAGATTCGTAATTTTGGGAAACTTGGCAACCCCTTTCCATGAAAGTGTTTCTCGCCAGTCACTGCTTAGGGCTACAAAAAGAGGAAACAAAACATAGAGATAGAACGTGAAACTACTTTATTGTGTCACGTTTCAAGAAGCTAGCACAAACCGTGTTGGATTTAGAGTTCCAAATACATCTATGAATATAGGAGAAAACAGAGTGAAACCTAAAAATTCAAACTGTTACTGGAAACGAACGCTTCAACATAGAAGAACGAAATTTGGGGAACCAAGTCACCTTAGTGTACTTATCATTACCTGAAAGTATCATCCAGTTTGGGTAAAAAAATATTTGCTGAGATTTCTGGAGATTCATCATTTTGGGAAGCCTGGCAACCCCTTTCCATGAAAGTGTTTCTTGCCAGTCACTGCTTAGGGCTACATGAAGAGGAAACAAAACATAGAGATAGAACCTGAAACTACTTTATTGTGTCAAGTTTCAAGAAGCTAGCACAAACCGTGTTGGATTTAGAGTTCCAAATACATCTATGAATATAGGAGAAAACAGAGTGAAACCTAAAAATTCAAACTGTTACTGGAAACGAATGCTTCAACATAGAAGAACGAAATTTGGGGAACCAAGTCACCTTAGTGTACTGATCATTACCTGAAAGTATCATCCAGTTTGGGTGAAAAAATATTTGCTGAGATTTCTGGAGATTCGTCATTTTGGGAAGCTTGGCAACCCCTTTCCATGAAAGTGTTTCTCGCCAGTCACTGCTTAGGGCTACATCAAGAGGAAACAAAACATAGAGATAGAACGTGAAACTACTTTATTGTGTCAAGTTTCAAGAAGCTAGCAAAAACCGTGTTGGATTTAGAGTTCCAAATACATCTATCAATATAGGAGAAAACAGAGTGAAACCTAAAAATTCAAACTGTTACTGGAAACGAACGCTTCAACATAGAAGAACGAAATTTGGGGAACCAAGTCGCCTTAGTGTACTGATCATTACCTGAAAGTATCATCCAGTTTGGGTGAAAAAATATTTGCTGAGATTTCTCTAGATTCGTAATTTTGGGAAACTTGGCAACCCCTTTCCATGAAAGTGTTTCTTGCCAGTCACTGCTTAGGGCTACAAAAAGAGGAAACAAAACATAGAGATAGAACGTGAAACTACTTTATTGTGTCACGTTTCAAGAAGCTAGCACAAACCGTGTTGGATTTAGAGTTCCAAATACATCTATCAATATAGGAGAAAACAGAGTGAAACCTAAAAATTCAAACTGTTACTGGAAACGAACGCTTCAACATAGAAGAACGAAATTTGGGGAACCAAGTCGCCTTAGTGTACTGATCATTACCTGAAAGTATCATCCAGTTTGGGTGAAAAAATATTTGCTGAGATTTCTGGAGATTCGTCATTTTGGGAAGCCTGGCAACCCCTTTCCATGAAAGGGTTTGTCGCCAGTCACAGCTTAGGGCTACATCAAGAGGAAACAAAACATAGAGATAGAAGGTGAAACTACTTTATTGTGTCAAGTTTCAAGAAGCTAGCACAAACCGTGTTGGATTTAGAGTTCCAAATACATGTATGAATATAGGAGAAAACAGATTGAAACCTAAAAATTCAAACTGTTACTGGAAACGAACGCTTCAACATAGAAGAACGAAATTTGGGGAACCAAGTCACCTTAGTGTACTGATCATTACCTGAAAGTATCATCCAGTTTGGGTGAAAAAATATTTGCTGAGATTTCTGGAGATTCGTCATTTTGGGAAGCCTGGCAACCCCTTTCCATGAAAGGGTTTTTCGCCAGTCACTGCTTAGGGCTACATCAAGAGGAAACAAAACATAGAGATAGAAGGTGAAACTACTTTATTGTGTCAAGTTTCAAGAAGCTAGCACAAACCGTGTTGGATTTAGAGTTCCAAATACATCTATGAATATAGGAGAAAACAGAGTGAAACCTAAAAATTCAAACTGTTACTGGAAACGAACGCTTCAACATAGAAGAACGAAATTTGGGGAACCAAGTCACCTTAGTGTACTGATCATTACCTGAAAGTATCATCCAGTTTGGGTGAAAAAATATTTGCTGAGATTTCTGGAGATTCGTAATTTTGGGAAGCCTGGCAACCCCTTTCCATGAAAGTGTTTCTCGCCAGTCACTGCTTAGGGCTACATCAAGAGGAAACAAAACATAGAGATAGAACGTGAAACTACTTTATTGTGTCAAGTTTCAAGAAGCTAGCACAAACCGTGTTGGATTTAGAGTTCCAAATACATCTATCAATATAGGAGAAAACAGAGTGAAATCTAAAAATTCAAACTGTTACTGGAAACGAACGCTTCAACATAGAATAACAAAATTTGGGGAACCAAGTCGCCTTAGTGTACTGATCATTACCTGAAAGTATCATCCAGTTTGGGTGAAAAAATATTTGCTGAGATTTCTGGAGATTCGTAATTTTGCAAAGCCTGGCAACCCCTTTCCATGAAAGTGTTTCTCGCCAGTCACTGCTTAGGGCTACATCAAGAGGAAACAAAACATAGAGATAGAACGTGAAACTACTTTATTGTGTCAAGTTTCAAGAAGCTAGCACAAACCGTGTTGGATTTAGAGTTCCAAATACATCTATCAATATAGGAGAAAACAGAGTGAAACCTAAAAATTCAAACTGTTACTGGAAACGAACGCTTCAACATAGAAGAACGAAATTTGGGGAACCAAGTCGCCTTAGTGTACTGATCATTACCTGAAAGTATCATCCAGTTTGGGTGAAAAAATATTTGCTGAGATTTCTGGAGATTCGTAATTTTGGGAAGCCTGGCAACCCCTTTCCATGAAAGTGTTTCTCGCCAGTCACTGCTTAGGGCTACATCAAGAGGAAACAAAACATAGAGATAGAACGTGAAACTACTTTATTGTGTCAAGTTTCAAGAAGCTAGCACAAACCGTGTTGGATTTAGAGTTCCAAATACATCTATCAATATAGGAGAAAACAGAGTGAAATCTAAAAATTCAAACTGTTACTGGAAACGAACGCTTCAACATAGAATAACAAAATTTGGGGAACCAAGTCGCCTTAGTGTACTGATCATTACCTGAAAGTATCATCCAGTTTGGGTGAAAAAATATTTGCTGAGATTTCTGGAGATTCGTAATTTTGCAAAGCCTGGCAACCCCTTTCCATGAAAGTGTTTCTCGCCAGTCACTGCTTAGGGCTACATCAAGAGGAAACAAAACATAGAGATAGAACGTGAAACTACTTTATTGTGTCAAGTTTCAAGAAGCTAGCACAAACCGTGTTGGATTTAGAGTTCCAAATACATCTATCAATATAGGAGAAAACAGAGTGAAACCTAAAAATTCAAACTGTTACTGGAAACGAACGCTTCAACATAGAAGAACGAAATTTGGGGAACCAAGTCGCCTTAGTGTACTGATCATTACCTGAAAGTATCATCCAGTTTGGGTGAAAAAATATTTGCTGAGATTTCTGGAGATTCGTAATTTTGCAAAGCCTGGCAACCCCTTTCCATGAAAGTGTTTCTCGCCAGTCACTGCTTAGGGCTACATCAAGAGGAAACAAAACATAGAGATAGAACGTGAAACTACTTTATTGTGTCAAGTTTCAAGAAGCTAGCACAAACCGTGTTGGATTTAGAGTTCCAAATACATCTATGAATATAGGAGAAAACAGAGTGAAACCTAAAAATTCAAAAAGTTACTGGAAACGAACGCTTCATCATAGAAGAACGAAATTTGGGGAACCAAGTCAACTTAGTGTACTGATCATTACCTGAAAGTATCATCCAGTTTGGGTGAAAAAATATTTGCTGAGATTTCTGGAGATTCGTGATTTTGGGAAGCCTGGCAACCCCTTTCCATGAAAGTGTTTCTCGCCAGTCACTGCTTAGGGCTACATCAAGAGGAAACAAAACATAGAGATAGAAGGTGAAACTTCTTTATTGTGTCAAGTTTCAAGAAGCTAGCATAAACCGTGTTGGATTTAGAGTTCCAAATACATCTATCAATATAGGAGAAAACAGAGTGAAACCTAAAAATTCAAACTGTTACTGGAAACGAACGCTTCAACATAGAATAACGAAATTTGGGGAACCAAGTCGCCTTAGTGTACTGATCATTACCTGAAAGTATCATCCAGTTTGGGTGAAAAAATATTTGCTGAGATTTCTGGAGATTCGTAATTTTGCAAAGCCTGGCAACCCCTTTCCATGAAAGTGTTTCTCGCCAGTCACTGCTTAGGGCTACAAAAAGAGGAAACAAAACATAGAGATAGAACGTGAAACTACTATATTGTGTCACGTTTCAAGAAGCTAGCACAAACCGTGTTGGATTTAGAGTTCCAAATACATCTATGAATATAGGAGAAAACAGAGTGAAACCTAAAAATTCAAACTGTTACTGGAAACGAACGCTTCAACATAGAAGAACGAAATTTGGGGAACCAAGTCACCTTAGTGTACTGATCATTACCTGAAAGTATCATCCAGTTTGGGTGAAAAAATATTTGCTGAGATTTCTGGAGATTCATCATTTTGGGAAGCCTGGCAACCCCTTTCCATGAAAGTGTTTCTTGCCAGTCACTGCTTAGGGCTACATCAAGAGGAAACAAAACATAGAGATAGAACCTGAAACTACTTTATTGTGTCAAGTTTCGAGAAGCTAGCACAAACCGTGTTGGATTTAGAGTTCCAAATACATCTATGAATATAGGAGAAAACAGAGTGAAACCTAAAAATTCAAACTGTTACTGGAAACGAATGCTTCAACATAGAAGAACGAAATTTGGGGAACCAAGTCACCTTAGTGTACTGATCATTACCTGAAAGTATCATCCAGTTTGGGTGAAAAAATATTTGCTGAGATTTCTGGAGATTCGTAATTTTGGGAAGCTTGGCAACCCCTTTCCATGAAAGTGTTTCTCGCCAGTCACTGCTTAGGGCTACATCAAGAGGAAACAAAACATAGAGATAGAACGTGAAAGTACTTTATTGTGTCAAGTTTCAAGAAGCTAGCACAAACCGTGTTGGATTTAGAGTTCCAAATACATCTATCAATATAGGAGAAAACAGAGTGAAACCTAAAAATTCAAACTGTTACTGGAAACGAACGCTTCAACATAGAAGAACGAAATTTGGGGAACCAAGTCGCCTTAGTGTACTGATCATTACCTGAAAGTATCATCCAGTTTGGGTGAAAAAATATTTGCTGAGATTTCTCTAGATTCGTAATTTTGGGAAACTTGGCAACCCCTTTCCATGAAAGTGTTTCTCGCCAGTCACTGCTTAGGGCTACAAAAAGAGGAAACAAAACATAGAGATAGAACGTGAAACTACTTTATTGTGTCACGTTTCAAGAAGCTAGCACAAACCGTGTTGGATTTAGAGTTCCAAATACATCTATCAATATAGGAGAAAACAGAGTGCAACCTAAAAATTCAAACTGTTACTGGAAACGAACGCTTCAACATAGAAGAACGAAATCTGGGGAACCAAGACGCCTTAGTGTACTGATCATTACCTGAAAGTATCATCCAGTTTGGGTGAAAAAATATTTGCTGAGATTTCTGGAGATTCGTCATTTTGGGAAGCCTGGCAACCCCTTTCCATGAAAAAGTTTTTCGCCAGTCACTGCTTAGGACTACATCAAGAGGAAACAAAACATAGAGATAGAAGGTGAAACTACTTTATTGTGTCAAGTTTCAAGAAGCTAGCACAAACCGTGTTGGATTTAGAGTTCCAAATACATGTATGAATATAGGAGAAAACAGAGTGAAACCTAAAAATTCAAACTGTTACTGGAAACGAACGCTTCAACATAGAAGAACGAAATTTGGGGAACCAAGTCACCTTAGTGTACTGATCATTACCTGAAAGTATCATCCAGTTTGGGTGAAAAAACATTTGCTGAGATTTCTGGAGATTCGTCATTTGGGAAGCCTGGCAACCCCTTTCCATGAAAGTGTTTCTTGCCAGTCACTGCTTAGGGCTACATCAAGAGGAAACAAAACATAGAGATAGAAGGTGAAACTACTTTATTGTGTCAAGTTTCAAGAAGCTAGCACAAACCGTGTTGGATTTAGAGTTCCAAATACATCTATCAATATAGGAGAAAACAGAGTGAAACCTAAAAATTCAAACTGTTACTGGAAATGAACGCTTTAACATAGAATAACGAAATTTGGGGAACCATGTCGCCTTTGTGTACTGATCATTACCTGAAAGTATCATCCAGTTTGGGTGAAAAAATATTTGCTGAGATTTCTCTAGATTCGTAATTTTGGGAAACTTGGCAACCCCTCTCCATGAAAGTGTTTCTCGCCAGTCACTGCTTAGGGCTACAAAAAGAGGAAACAAAACATAGAGATAGAACGTGAAACTACTTTATTGTGTCACGTTTCAAGAAGCTAGCACAAACCGTGTTGGATTTAGAGTTCCAAATACATCTATGAATATAGGAGAAAACAGAGTGAAACCTAAAAATTCAAACTGTTACTGGAAACGAACGCTTCAACATAGAAGAACGAAATTTGGGGAACCAAGTCGCCTTAGTGTACTGATCATTACCTGAAAGTATCATCCAGTTTGGGTGAAAAAATATTTGCTGATTTTCTCTAGATTCGTAATTTTGGGAAACTTGGCAACCCCTTTCCATGAAAGTGTTTCTCGCCAGTCACTGCTTAGGGCTACAAAAAGAGGAAACAAAACATAGAGATAGAACGTGAAACTACTTTATTGTGTCACGTTTCAAGAAGCTAGCACAAACCGTGTTGGATTTAGAGTTCCAAATACATCTATCAATATAGGAGAAAACAGAGTGCAACCTAAAAATTCAAACTGTTACTGGAAACGAACGCTTCAACATAGAAGAACGAAATCTGGGGAACCAAGTCGCCTTAGTGTACTGATCATTACCTGAAAGTATCATCCAGTTTGGGTGAAAAAATATTTGCTGAGATTTCTGGAGATTCGTCATTTTGGGAAGCCTGGCAACCCCTTTCCATGAAAGTGTTTCTCGCCAGTCACTGCTTAGGACTACATCAAGAGGAAACAAAACATAGAGATAGAAGGTGAAACTACTTTATTGTGTCAAGTTTCAAGAAGCTAGCACAAACCGTGTTGGATTTAGAGTTCCAAATACATGTATGAATATAGGAGAAAACAGAGTGAAACCTAAAAATTCAAACTGTTACTGGAAACGAACGCTTCAACATAGAAGAACGAAATTTGGGGAACCAAGTCACCTTAGTGTACTGATCATTACCTGAAAGTATCATCCAGTTTGGGTGAAAAAATATTTGCTGAGATTTCTGGAGATTCGTCATTTTGGGAAGCTTGGCAACCCCTTTCCATGAAAGTGTTTCTCGCCAGTCACTGCTTAGGGCTACATCAAGAGGAAACAAAACATAGAGATAGAACGTGAAAGTACTTTATTGTGTCAAGTTTCAAGAAGCTAGCACAAACCGTGTTGGATTTAGAGTTCCAAATACATCTATCAATATAGGAGAAAACAGAGTGAAACCTAAAAATTCAAACTGTTACTGGAAACGAACGCTTCAACATAGAAGAACGAAATTTGGGGAACCAAGTCGCCTTAGTGTACTGATCATTACCTGAAAGTATCATCCAGTTTGGGTGAAAAAATATTTGCTGAGATTTCTGGAGATTCGTCATTTTGGGAAGCCTGGCAACCCCTTTCCATGAAAGGGTTTTTCGCCAGTCACTGCTTAGGACTACATCAAGAGGAAACAAAACATAGAGATAGAAGGTGAAACTACTTTATTGTGTCAAGTTTCAAGAAGCTAGCACAAACCGTGTTGGATTTAGAGTTCCAAATACATGTATGAATATAGGAGAAAACAGAGTGAAACCTAAATATTCAAACTGTTACTGGAAACGAACGCTTCAACATAGAAGAACGAAATTTGGGGAACCAAGTCACCTTAGTGTACTGATCATTACCTGAAAGTATCATCCAGTTTGGGTGAAAAAACATTTGCTGAGATTTCTGGAGATTCGTCATTTGGGAAGCCTGGCAACCCCTTTCCATGAAAGTGTTTCTTGCCAGTCACTGCTTAGGGCTACATCAAGAGGAAACAAAACATAGAGATAGAACGTGAAACTACTTTATTTTGTCAAGTTTCAATAAGCTAGCACAAACCGTGTTGGATTTAGAGTTCCAAATACATCTATCAATATAGGAGAAAACAGAGTGAAACCTAAAAATTCAAACTGTTACTGGAAACGAACGCTTCATCATAGAAGAACGAAATTTGGGGAACCAAGTCGCCTTAGTGTACTGATCATTACCTGAAAGATTCATCCTGTTTGGGTGAAAAAATATTTGCTGAGATTTCTGTAGATTCGTAATTTTGGGAAGCTTGGCAACCCCTTTCCATGAAAGTGTTTCTCGCCAGTCACTGCTTAGGGCTACATCATCAGGAAACAAAACATAGAGATAGAACTTGAAACTACTTTATTGTGTCAAGTTTCAAGAAGCTAGCACAAACCGTGTTGGATTTAGAGTTCCAAATACATCTATCAATATAGGAGAACACAGAGTGAAACCTAAAAATTCAAACTGTTACTGGAAACGAACGCTTCAACATAGAAGAACGAAATCTGGGGAACCAAGTTGCCTTAGTGAACTGCTCATTACCTGAAAGTATCATCCATTTTGGGTGAAAAAATATTTGCTGAGATTTCTGGAGATTCGTAATTTTGGGAAGCCTGGCAACCCCTTTCCATGAAAGTGTTTCTCGCCAGTCACTGCTTAGGGCTACATCAAGAGGAAACAAAACATAGAGATAGAACGTGAAACTACTTTATTGTGTCAAGTTTCAAGAAGCTAGCACAAACCGTGTTGGATTTAGAGTTCCAAATACATGTATGAATATAGGAGAAAACAGAGTGAAACCTAAATATTCAAACTGTTACTGGAAACGAACGCTTCAACATAGAAGAACGAAATTTGGGGAACCAAGTCACCTTAGTGTACTGATCATTACCTGAAAGTATCATCCAGTTTGGGTGAAAAAACATTTGCTGAGATTTCTGGAGATTCGTCATTTGGGAAGCCTGGCAACCCCTTTCCATGAAAGTGTTTCTTGCCAGTCACTGCTTAGGGCTACATCAAGAGGAAACAAAACATAGAGATAGAACGTGAAACTACTTTATTTTGTCAAGTTTCAATAAGCTAGCACAAACCGTGTTGGATTTAGAGTTCCAAATACATCTATCAATATAGGAGAAAACAGAGTGAAACCTAAAAATTCAAACTGTTACTGGAAACGAACGCTTCATCATAGAAGAACGAAATTTGGGGAACCAAGTCGCCTTAGTGTACTGATCATTACCTGAAAGATTCATCCTGTTTGGGTGAAAAAATATTTGCTGAGATTTCTGTAGATTCGTAATTTTGGGAAGCTTGGCAACCCCTTTCCATGAAAGTGTTTCTCGCCAGTCACTGCTTAGGGCTACATCATCAGGAAACAAAACATAGAGATAGAACTTGAAACTACTTTATTGTGTCAAGTTTCAAGAAGCTAGCACAAACCGTGTTGGATTTAGAGTTCCAAATACATGTATGAATATAGGAGAAAACAGAGTGAAACCTAAATATTCAAACTGTTACTGGAAACGAACGCTTCAACATAGAAGAACGAAATTTGGGGAACCAAGTCACCTTAGTGTACTGATCATTACCTGAAAGTATCATCCAGTTTGGGTGAAAAAATATTTGCTGAGATTTCTGGAGATTCGTAATTTTGGGAAGCTTGGCAACCCCTTTCCATGAAAGTGTTTCTCGCCAGTCACTGCTTAGGGCTACATCATCAGGAAACAAAACATAGAGATATAACGTGAAAGTACTTTATTGTGTCAAGTTTCAAGAAGCTAGCACAAACCGTGTTGGATTTAGAGTTCCAAATACATCTATCAATATAGGAGAAAACAGAGTGAAACCTAAAAATTCAAACTGTTACTGGAAACGAACGCTTCAACATAGAAGACCGAAATCTGGGGAACCAAGTCGCCTTAGTGTACTGATCATTACCTGAAAGTATCATCCAGTTTGGGTGAAAAAATATTTGCTGAGATTTCTGGAGATTCGTCATTTTGGGAAGCCTGGCAACCCCTTTCCATGAAAGTGTTTCTCGCCAGTCACTGCTTAGGGCTACAAAAAGAGGAAACAAAACATAGAGATAGAACGTGAAACTACTTTATTGTGTCACGTTTCAAGAAGCTAGCACAAACCGTGTTGGATTTAGAGTTCCAAATACATCTATGAATATAGGAGAAAACAGAGTGCAACCTAAAAATTCAAACTGTTACTGGAAACGAACGCTTCAACATAGAAGAACGAAATCTGGGGAACCAAGTCGCCTTAGTGTACTGATCATTACCTGAAAGTATCATCCAGTTTGGGTGAAAAAATATTTGCTGAGATTTCTGGAGATTCGTCATTTTGGGAAGCCTGGCAACCCCTTTCCATGAAAGTGTTTCTCGCCAGTCACTGCTTAGGACTACATCAAGAGGAAACAAAACATAGAGATAGAAGGTGAAACTACTTTATTGTGTCAAGTTTCAAGAAGCTAGCACAAACCGTGTTGGATTAAGAGTTCCAAATACATGTATGAATATAGGAGAAAACAGAGTGAAACCTAAAAATTCAAACTGTTACTGGAAACGAACGCTTCAACATAGAAGAACGAAATTTGGGGAACCAAGTCACCTTAGTGTACTGATCATTACCTGAAAGTATCATCCAGTTTGGGTGAAAAAACATTTGCTGAGATTTCTGGAGATTCGTCATTTTGGGAAGCCTGGCAACCCCTTTCCATGAAAGTGTTTCTCGCCAGTCACTGCTTAGGGCTACATCAAGAGGAAACAAAACATAGAGATAGAACGTGAAACTACTTTATTGTGTCAAGTTTAAAGAAGCTAGCACAAACCGTGTTGGATTTAGAGTTCCAAATACATCTATCAATATAGGAGAAAACAGAGTGAAACCTAAAAATTCAAACTGTTACTGGAAACGAACGCTTCAACATAGAAGACCGAAATCTGGGGAACCAAGTCGCCTTAGTGTACTGATCATTACCTGAAAGTATCATCCAGTTTGGGTGAAAAAATATTTGCTGAGATTTCTGGAGATTCGTAATTTTGGGAAGCCTGGCAACCCCTTTCCATGAAAGTGTTTCTCGCCAGTCACTGCTTAGGGCTACATCAAGAGGAAACAAAACATAGAGATAGAAGGTGAAACTACTTTATTGTGTCAAGTTTCAAGAAGCTAGCACAAACCGTGTTGGATTTAGAGTTCCAAATACATCTATCAATATAGGAGAAAACAGAGTGAAACCTAAAAATTCAAACTGTTACTGGAAATGAACGCTTCAACATAGAATAACGAAATTTGGGGAACCATGTCGCCTTTGTGTACTGATCATTACCTGAAAGTATCATCCAGTTTGGGTGAAAAAATATTTGCTGAGATTTCTGGAGATTCGTAATTTTGCAAAGCCTGGCAACCCCTTTCCATTGAAGTGTTTCTCGCCAGTCACTGCTTAGGGCTACATCAAGAGGAAACAAAACATAGAGATAGAAGGTGAAACTACTTTATTGTGTCAAGTTTCAAGAAGCTAGCACAAACCGTGTTGGATGTAGAGTTCCAAATACATCTATCAATATAGGAGAAAACAGAGTGAAACCTAAAAATTCAAACTGTTACTGGAAACGAACACTTCAACATAGAAGAACGAAATTTGGGGAACCAAGTCGCCTTAGTGTACTGATCATTACCTGAAAGTATCATCCAGTTTGGGTGAAAAAATATTTGCTGAGATTTCTGGAGATTCGTAATTTTGGGAAACTTGGCAACCCCTTTCCATGAAAGTGTTTCTAGCCAGTCACTGCTTAGGGCTACATCAAGAGGAAACAAAACATAGAGATAGAACGTGAAACTACTTTATTGTGTCAAGTTTCAAGAAGCTAGCACAAACCGTGTTGGATTTAGAGTTCCAAATACATCTATGAATATAGGAGAAAACAGAGTGAAACCTAAAAATTCAAACTGTTACTGGAAACGAACGCTTCAACATAGAAGAACGAAATTTGGGGAACCAAGTCGCCTTAGTGTACTGATCATTACCTGAAAGTATCATCCAGTTTGGGTGAAAAAATATTTGCTGAGATTTCTGGAGATTCATCATTTTGGGAAGCCTGGCAACCCCTTTCCATGAAAGTGTTTCTTGCCGGTCACTGCTTAGGGCTACATCAAGAGGAAGCAAAACATAGAGATAGAACGTGAAACTACTTTATTTTGTCAAGTTTCAAGAAGCTAGCACAAACTGTGTTGGATTTAGAGTTCCAAATACATCTATCAATATAGGAGAAAACAGAGTGAAACCTAAAAATTCAAACTGTTACTGGAAACGAACGCTTCAACATAGAAGAACGAAATTTGGGGAACCAAGTCACCTTAGTGTACTGATCATTACCTGAAAGTATCATCCAGTTTGGGTGAAAAAATATTTGCTGAGATTTCTGGAGATTCGTCATTTTGGGAAGCCTGGCAACCCCTTTCCATGAAAGTGTTTCTCGCCAGTCACTGCTTAGGGCTACATCAAGAGGAAACAAAACATAGAGATATAACGTGAAACTACTTTATTGTTTCAAGTTTCAAGAAGCTAGCACAAACAGTGTTGGATTTAGAGTTCCAAATACATCTATCAATATAGGAGAAAACAGAGTGAAACCTAAAAAATTAAACTGTTACTGGAAACGAACCCTTCAACATACAAGAACGAAATCTGGGGAACCAAGTCGCCTTAGTGTACTGCTCATTACCTGAAAGTATCATCCATTTTGGGTGAAAAAATATTTGCTGAGATTTCTGGAGATTCGTAATTTTGGGAAGCCTGGCAACCCCTTTCCATGAAAGTGTTTCTCGCCAGTCACTGCTTAGAGCTACATCAAGAGGAAACAAAACAGAGAGATAGAACGTGAAACTACTTTATTGTGTCAAGTTTCAAGAAGCTAGCACAAACCGTGTTGGATTTAGAGTTCCAAATACATCTATCCATATAGGAGAAAAAGAGTGAAACCTAAAAATTCAAACTGTTACTGGAAACGAACGCTTCATCATAGAAGAACGAAATTTGGGGAACCAAGTCGCCTTAGTGTACTGATCATTACCTGAAAGTATCATCCAGTTTGGGTGAAAAAATATTTGCTGAGATTTCTGGAGATTCGTAATTTTGGGAAGCGTGGCAACCCCTTTCCATGAAAGTGTTTCTCGCCAGTCACTGCTTAGGGCTACATCATCAGGAAACAAAACATAGAGATAGAACGTGAAAGTACTTTATTGTGTCAAGTTTCAAGAAGCTAGCACAAACCGTGTTGGATTTAGAGTTCCAAATACATCTATCAATATAGGAGAAAACAGAGTGAAACCTAAAAATTCAAACTGTTACTGGAAACGAACGCTTCAAAATAGAAGACCGAAATCTGGGGAACCAAGTCGCCTTAGTGTACTGATCATTACCTGAAAGTATCATCCAGTTTGGGTGAAAAAATATTTGCTGAGATTTCTGGAGATTCGTAATTTTGGGAAGCCTGGCAACCCCTTTCCATGAAAGTGTTTCTCGCCAGTCACTGCTTAGGGCTACATCAAGAGGAAACAAAACATAGAGATAGAAGGTGAAACTACTTTATTGTGTCAAGTTTCAAGAAGCTAGCACAAACCGTGTTGGATTTAGTGTTCCAAATACATCTATCAATATAGGAGAAAACAGAGTGAAACCTAAAAATTCAAACTGTTACTGGAAACGAACGCTTCAACATAGAATAACGAAATTTGGGGAACCAAGTCGCCTTAGTGTACTGATCATTACCTGAAAGTATCATCCAGTTTGGGTAAAAAAATATTTGCTGAGATTTCTCGAGATTCGTAATTTTGCAAAGCCTGGCAACCCCTTTCCATGAAAGTGTTTCTCGCCAGTCACTGCTTAGGGCTACATCAAGAGGAAACAAAACATAGAGATAGAAGGTGAAACTACTTTATTGTGTCAAGTTTCAAGAAGCTAGCACAAACCGTGTTGGATTTAGAGTTCCAAATACATCTATGAATATAGGAGAAAACAGAGTGAAACCTAAAAATTCAAACTGTTACTGGAAACGAACGCTTCAACATAGAAGAACGAAATTTGGGGAACCAAGTCGCCTTAGTGTACTGATCATTACCTGAAAGTATCATCCAGTTTGGGTGAAAAAATATTTGCTGAGTTTTCTGTAGATTCGTAATTTTGGGAAGCTTGGCAACCCCTTTCCATGAAAGTGTTTCTCGCCAGTCACTGCTTAGGGCTACATCATCAGGAAACAAAACATAGAGATAGAACTTGAAACTACTTAATTGTGTCAAGTTTCAAGAAGCTAGCACAAACCGTGTTGGATTTAGAGTTCCAAATACATCTATCAATATAGGAGAAAACAGAGTGAAACCTAAAAATTCAAACTGTTACTGGAAACGATCGCTTCAACAGAGAAGAACGAAATCTGGGGAACCAAGTTGCGTTAGTGAACTGCTCATTACCTGAAAGTATCATCCATTTTGAGTGAAAAAATATTTGCTGAGATTTCTGGAGATTCGTAATTTTGGGAAGCCTGGCAACCCCTTTCCATGAAAGTGTTTCTCGCCAGTCACTGCTTAGGGCTACATCAAGAGGAAACAAAACATAGAGATAGAACGTGAAACTACGTTATTGTGTCAAGTTTCAAGAAGCTAGCACAAACCGTGTTGGATTTAGAGTTCCAAATACATCTATCAATATAGGAGAAAACAGAGTGAAACCTAAAAATTCAAACTGTTACTGGAAACGAACGCTTCAACATAGAAGACCGAAATCTGGGGAACCAAGTCGCCTTAGTGTACTGATCATTACCTGAAAGTATCATCCAGTTTGGGTGAAAAAATATTTGCTGAGATTTCTGGAGATTCGTAATTTTGGGAAGCCTGGCAACCCCTTTCCATGAAAGTGTTTCTCGCCAGTCACTGCTTAGGGCTACATCAAGAGGAAACAAAACATAGAGATAGAAGGTGAAACTACTTTATTGTGTCAAGTTTCAAGAAGCTAGCACAAACCGTGTTGGATTTAGAGTTCCAAATACATCTATCAATATAGGAGAAAACAGAGTGAAACCTAAAAATTCAAACTGTTACTGGAAACGAACGCTTCAAAATAGAAGACCGAAATCTGGGGAACCAAGTCGCCTTAGTGTACTGATCATTACCTGAAAGTATCATCCAGTTTGGGTGAAAAAATATTTGCTGAGATTTCTGGAGATTCGTAATTTTGGGAAGCCTGGCAACCCCTTTCCATGAAAGTGTTTCTCGCCAGTCACTGCTTAGGGCTACATCAAGAGGAAACAAAACATAGAGATAGAATGTGAAACTACTTTATTGTGTCAAGTTTCAAGAAGCTAGCACAAACCGTGTTGGATTTAGAGTTCCAAATACATCTATCAATATAGGAGAAAACAGAGTGAAACCTAAAAATTCAAACTGTTACTGGAAACGAACGCTTCAAAATAGAAGACCGAAATCTGGGGAACCAAGTCGCCTTAGTGTACTGATCATTACCTGAAAGTATCATCCAGTTTGGGTGAAAAAATATTTGCTGAGATTTCTGGAGATTCATAATTTTGGGAAGCCTGGCAACCCCTTTCCATGAAAGTGTTTCTCGCCAGTCACTGCTTAGGGCTACATCAAGAGGAAACAAAACATAGAGATAGAAGGTGAAACTACTTTATTGTGTCAAGTTTCAAGAAGCTAGCACAAACCGTGTTGGATTTAGAGTTCCAAATACATCTATCAATATAGGAGAAAACAGAGTGAAACCTAAAAATTCAAACTGTTACTGGAAATTAACGCTTCAACATAGAATAACGAAATTTGCGGAACCATGTCGCCTTTGTGTACTGATCATTACCTGAAAGTATCATCCAGTTTGGGTGAAAAAATATTTGCTGAGATTTCTGGAGATTCGTAATTTTGCAAAGCCTGGCAACCCCTTTCCATGAAAGTGTTTCTCACCAGTCACTGCTTAGGGCTACATCAAGAGGAAACAAAACATAGAGATAGAAGGTGAAACTACTTTATTGTGTCAAGTTTCAAGAAGCTAGCACAAACCGTGTTGGATTTAGAGTTCCAAATACATCTATGAATATAGGAGAAAACAGAGTGAAACCTAAAAATTCAAACTGTTACTGGAAACGAACGCTTCAACATAGAAGAACGAAATTTGGGGAACCAAGTCGCCTTAGTGTACTGATCATTTCCTGAAAGTATCATCCAGTTTGGGTGAAAAAATATTTGCTGAGATTTCTGTAGATTCGTAATTTTGGGAAGCTTGGCAACCCCTTTCCATGAAAGTGTTTCTCGCAAGTCACTGCTTAGGGCTACATCATCAGGAAACAAAACATAGAGATAGAACTTGAAACTACTTAATTGTGTCAAGTTTCAAGAAGCTAGCACAAACCGTGTTGGATTTAGAGTTCCAAATACATCTATCAATATAGGAGAAAACAGAGTGAAACCTAAAAATTTAAACTGTTACTGGAAACGATCGCTTCAACATAGAAGAACGAAATCTGGGGAACCAAGTTGCCTTAGTGAACTGCTCATTACCTGAAAGTATCATCCATTTTGGGTGAAAAAATATTTGCTGAGATTTCTGGAGATTCGTAATTTTGGGAAGCCTGGCAACCCCTTTCCATGAAAGTGTTTCTCGCCATTCACTGCTTAGGGCTACATCAAGAGGAAACAAAACATAGAGATAGAACGTGAAACTACTTTATTGTGTCAAGTTTCAAGAAGCTAGCACAAACCGTGTTGGATTTAGAGTTCCAAATACATCTATCAATATAGGAGAAAACAGAGTGAAACCTAAAAATTCAAACTGTTACTGGAAACGAACGCTTCAACATAGAAGACCGAAATCTGGGGAACCAAGTCGCCTTCGTGTACTGATCATTACCTGAAAGTATCATCCAGTTTGGGTGAAAAAATATTTGCTGAGATTTCTGGAGATTCATAATTTTGGGAAGCCTGGCAACCCCTTTCCATGAAAGTGTTTCTCGCCAGTCACTGCTTAGGGCTACATCAAGAGGAAACAAAACATAGAGATAGAAGGTGAAACTACTTTATTGTGTCAAGTTTCAAGAAGCTAGCACAAACCGTGTTGGATTTAGAGTTCCAAATACATCTATCAATATAGGAGAAAACAGAGTGAAACCTAAAAATTCAAACTGTTACTGGAAACGAACGCTTCATCATAGAAGAACGAAATTTGGGGAACCAAGTCGCCTTAGTGTACTGATCATTACCTGAAAGTATCATCCAGTTTGGGTGAAAAAATATTTGCTGAGATTTCTGGAGATTCGTAATTTTGCAAAGCCTGGCAACCCCTTTCCATTGAAGTGTTTCTCGCCAGTCACTGCTTAGGGCTACATCAAGAGGAAACAAAACATAGAGATAGAAGTTGAAACTACTTTATTGTGTCAAGTTTCAAGAAGCTAGCACAAACCGTGTTGGATTTAGAGTTCCAAATACATCTATCAATATAGGAGAAAACAGAGTGAAACCTAAAAATTCAAACTGTTACTGGAAACGAACACTTCAACATAGAATAACGAAATTTGGGGAACCAAGTCGCCTTAGTGTACTGATCATTACCTGAAAGTATCATCCAGTTTGGGTAAAAAAATATTTGCTGAGATTTCTCGAGATTCGTAATTTTGCAAAGCCTGGCAACCCCTTTCCATGAAAGTGTTTCTCGCCAGTCACTGCTTAGGGCTACATCAAGAGGAAACAAAACATAGAGATAGAAGGTGAAACTACTTTATTGTGTCAAGTTTCAAGAAGCTAGCACAAACCGTGTTGGATTTAGAGTTCCAAATACATCTATGAATATAGGAGAAAACAGAGTGAAACCTAAAAATTCAAACTGTTACTGGAAACGAACGCTTCAACATAGAAGACCGAAATTTGGGGAACCAAGTCGCCTTAGTGTACTGATCATTACCTGAAAGTATCATCCAGTTTGGGTGAAAAAATATTTGCTGAGATTTCTGTAGATTCGTAATTTTGGGAAGCTTGGCAACCCCTTTCCATGAAAGTGTTTCTCGCCAGTCACTGCTTAGGGCTACATCATCAGGAAACAAAACATAGAGATAGAACTTGAAACTACTTAATTGTGTCAAGTTTCAAGAAGCTAGCACAAACCGTGTTGGATTTAGAGTTCCAAATACATCTATCAATATAGGAGAAAACAGAGTGAAACCTAAAAATTCAAACTGTTACTGGAAACGAACGCTTCAACATAGAAGAACGAAATCTGGGGAACCAAGTTGCCTTAGTGAACTGCTCATTACCTGAAAGTATCATCCATTTTGGGTGAAAAAATATTTGCTGAGATTTCTGGAGATTCGTAATTTTGGGAAGCCTGGCAACCCCTTTCCATGAAAGTGTTTCTCGCCAGTCACTGCTTAGGGCTACATCAAGAGGAAACAAAACATAGAGATAGAACGTGAAACTACTTTATTGTGTCAAGTTTCAAGAAGCTAGCACAAACCGTGTTGGATTTAGAGTTCCAAATACATCTATCAATATAGGAGAAAACAGAGTGAAACCTAAAAATTCAAACTGTTACTGGAAACGAACGCTTCAACATAGAAGACCGAAATCTGGGGAACCAAGTCGCCTTAGTGTACTGATCATTACCTGAAAGTATCATCCAGTTTGGGTGAAAAAATATTTGCTGAGATTTCTGGAGATTCGTAATTTTGGGAAGCCTGGCAACCCCTTTCCATGAAAGTGTTTCTCGCCAGTCACTGCTTAGGGCTACATCAAGAGGAAACAAAACATAGAGATAGAAGGTGAAACTACTTTATTGTGTCAAGTTTCAAGAAGCTAGCACAAACCGTGTTGGATTTAGAGTTCCAAATACATCTATCAATATAGGAGAAAACAGAGTGAAACCTAAAAATTCAAACTGTTACTGGAAATTAACGCTTCAACATAGAATAACGAAATTTGCGGAACCATGTCGCCTTTGTGTACTGATCATTACCTGAAAGTATCATCCACTTTGGGTGAAAAAATATTTGCTGAGATTTCTGGAGATTCGTAATTTTGCAAAGCCTGGCAACCCCTTTCCATGAAAGTGTTTCTCGCCAGTCACTGCTTAGGGCTACATCAAGAGGAAACAAAACATAGAGATAGAAGGTGAAACTACTTTATTGTGTCAAGTTTCAAGAAGCTAGCACAAACCGTGTTGGATTTAGAGTTCCAAATACATCTATGAATATAGGAGAAAACAGAGTGAAACCTAAAAATTCAAACTGTTACTGGAAACGAACGCTTCAACATAGAAGAACGAAATTTGGGGAACCAAGTCGCCTTAGTGTACTGATCATTTCCTGAAAGTATCATCCAGTTTGGGTGAAAAAATATTTGCTGAGATTTCTGTAGATTCGTAATTTTGGGAAGCTTGGCAACCCCTTTCCATGAAAGTGTTTCTCGCAAGTCACTGCTTAGGGCTACATCATCAGGAAACAAAACATAGAGATAGAACTTGAAACTACTTAATTGTGTCAAGTTTCAAGAAGCTAGCACAAACCGTGTTGGATTTAGAGTTCCAAATACATCTATCAATATAGGAGAAAACAGAGTGAAACCTAAAAATTTAAACTGTTACTGGAAACGATCGCTTCAACATAGAAGAACGAAATCTGGGGAACCAAGTTGCCTTAGTGAACTGCTCATTACCTGAAAGTATCATCCATTTTGGGTGAAAAAATATTTGCTGAGATTTCTGGAGATTCGTAATTTTGGGAAGCCTGGCAACCCCTTTCCATGAAAGTGTTTCTCGCCATTCACTGCTTAGGGCTACATCAAGAGGAAACAAAACATAGAGATAGAACGTGAAACTACTTTATTGTGTCAAGTTTCAAGAAGCTAGCACAAACCGTGTTGGATTTAGAGTTCCAAATACATCTATCAATATAGGAGAAAACAGAGTGAAACCTAAAAATTCAAACTGTTACTGGAAACGAACGCTTCAACATAGAAGACCGAAATCTGGGGAACCAAGTCGCCTTAGTGTACTGATCATTACCTGAAAGTATCATCCAGTTTGGGTGAAAAAATTTTTGCTGAGATTTCTGGAGATTCATAATTTTGGGAAGCCTGGCAACCCCTTTCCATGAAAGTGTTTCTCGCCAGTCACTGCTTAGGGCTACATCAAGAGGAAACAAAACATAGAGATAGAAGGTGAAACTACTTTATTGTGTCAAGTTTCAAGAAGCTAGCACAAACCGTGTTGGATTTAGAGTTCCAAATACATCTATCAATATAGGAGAAAACAGAGTGAAACCTAAAAATTCAAACTGTTACTGGAAACGAACGCTTCATCATAGAAGAACGAAATTTGGGGAACCAAGTCGCCTTAGTGTACTGATCATTACCTGAAAGTATCATCCAGTTTGGGTGAAAAAATATTTGCTGAGATTTCTGGAGATTCGTAATTTTGCAAAGCCTGGCAACCCCTTTCCATTGAAGTGTTTCTCGCCAGTCACTGCTTAGGGCTACATCAAGAGGAAACAAAACATAGAGATAGAAGTTGAAACTACTTTATTGTGTCAAGTTTCAAGAAGCTAGCACAAACCGTGTTGGATTTAGAGTTCCAAATACATCTATCAATATAGGAGAAAACAGAGTGAAACCTAAAAATTCAAACTGTTACTGGAAACGAACGCTTCAACATAGAAGAACGAAATTTGGGGAACCAAGTCGCCTTAGTGTACTGATCATTACCTGAAAGTATCATCCAGTTTGGGTGAAAAAATATTTGCTGAGATTTCTGTAGATTCGTAATTTTTGGAAGCTTGGCAACCCCTTTCCATGAAAGTGTTTCTCGCCAGTCACTGCTTAGGGCTACATCATCACGAAACAAAACATAGAGATAGAACGTGAAAGTCCTTTATTGTGTCAAGTTTCAAGAAGCTAGCACAAACCGTGTTGGATTTAGAGTTCCAAATACATCTATCAATATAGGAGAAAACAGAGTGAAACCTAAAAATTCAAACTGTTACTGGAAACGAACGCTTCAACATAGAAGACCGAAATCTGGGGAACCAAGTCGCCTTAGTGTACTGATCGTTACCTGAAAGTATCATCCAGTTTGGGTGAAAAAATATTTGCTGAGATTTCTGGAGATTCGTAATTTTGGGAAGCCTGGCAACCCCTTTCCATGAAAGTGTTTCTCGCCAGTCACTGCTTAGGGCTACATCAAGAGGAAACAAAACATAGAGATAGAAGGTGAAACTACTATATTGTGTCAAGTTTCAAGAAGCTAGCACAAACCGTGTTGGATTTAGAGTTCCAAATACATCTATCAATATAGGAGAAAACAGAGTGAAACCTAAAAATTCAAACTGTTACTGGAAACGAACGCTTCAACATAGAATAACGAAATTTGGGGAACCAAGTCGCCTTTGTGTACTGATCATTACCTGAAAGTATCATCCAGTTTGGGTGAAAAAATATTTGTTGAGATTTCTGGAGATTCGTAATTTTGCAAAGCCTGGCAACCCCTTTCCATTGAAGTGTTTCTCGCCAGTCACTGCTTAGGGCTACATCAAGAGGAAACAAAACATAGAGATAGAAGGTGAAACTACTTTATTGTGTCAAGTTTCAAGAAGCTAGCACAAACCGTGTTGGATTTAGAGTTCCAAATACATCTATCAATATAGGAGAAAACAGAGTGAAACCTAAAAATTCAAACTGTTACTGGAAACGAACGCTTCAACATAGAAGAACGAAATTTGGGGAACCAAGTCGCCTTAGTGTACTGATCATTACCTGAAAGTATCATCCAGTTTGGGTGAAAAAATATTTGCTGAGATTTCTGTAGATTCGTAATTTTGGGAAGCTTGGCAACCCCTTTCCATGAAAGTGTTTCTTGCCAGTCACTGCTTAGGGCTACAAAAAGAGGAAAGAAAACATAGAGATAGAAGGTGAAACTACTTTATTGTGTCAAGTTTCAAGAAGCTAGCACAAACCGTGTTGGATTTAGAGTTCCAAATACATCTATCAATATAGGAGAAAACAGAGTGAAACCTAAAAATTCAAACTGTTACTGGAAACGAACGCTTCAACATAGAAGAACGAAATCTGGGCAATCAAGTCGCCTTAGTGTACTGATCATTACCTGAAAGTATCATCCAGTTTGGGTGAAAAAATATTTGCTGGATTTCTGGAGATTCGTCATTTTGGGAAGCCTGGCAACCCCTTTCCATGAGAGAGTTTCTCGCCAGTCACTGCTTAGGGCTACATCAAGAGGAAACAAAACATAGAGATAGAACGTGAAACTACTTTATTGTGTCAAGTTTCAAGAAGCTAGCACAAACCGTGTTGGATTTAGAGTTCCAAATACATCTATGAATATAGGAGAAAACAGAGTGAAACCTAAAAATTCAAACTGTTACTGGAAACGAACGCTTCAACATAGAAGAACGAAATTTGGGGAACCAAGTCACCTTAGTGTACTGATCATTACCTGAAAGTATCATCCAGTTTGGGTGAAAAAATATTTGCTGAGATTTCTGGAGATTCGTCATTTTGGGAAGCCTGGCAACCCCTTTCCATGAAAGTGTTTCTCGCCAGTCACTGCTTAGGGCTACATCAAGAGGAAACAAAACATAGAGATAGAACGTGAAACTACTTTATTGTGTCAAGTTTCAAGAAGCTAGCACAAACCGTGTTGGATTTAGAGTTCCAAATACATCTATCAATATAGGAGAAAACAGAGTGAAACCTAAAAATTCAAACTGTTACTGGAAACGAACGCTTCAACATAGAAGAACGAAATTTGGGGAACCAAGTCGCCTTAGTGTACTTATCATTACCTGAAAGTATCATCCAGTTTGGGTGAAAAAATATTTGCTGAGATTTCTGGAGATTCGTCATTTTGGGAAGCCTGGCAACCCCTTTCCATGAAAGTGTTTCTCGCCAGTCACTGCTTAGGGCTACATCAAGAGGAAACAAAACATAGAGGTAGAACGTGAAACTACTTTTTTGTGTCAAGTTTCAAGAAGCTAGCACAAACCGTGTTGGATTTAGAGTTCCAAATACATCTATCAATATAGGAGAAAACAGAGTGAAACCTAAAAATTCAAACTGTTACTGGAAACGAACGCTTCAACATAGAAGAACGAAATTTGGGGAACCAAGTCGACTTAGTGTACTGATCATTACCTGAAAGTATCATCCAGTTTGGGTGAAAAAATATTTGCTGAGATTTCTGGAGATTCGTCATTTTGGGAAGCCTGGCAACCCCTTTCCATGAAAGTGTTTCTCGCCAGTCACTGCTTAGGGCTACATCAAGAGGAAACAAAACATAGAGGTAGAACGTGAAACTACTTTTTTGTGTCAAGTTTCAAGAAGCTAGCACAAACCGTGTTGGATTTAGAGTTCCAAATACATCTATCAATATAGGAGAAAACAGAGTGAAACCTAAAAATTCAAACTGTTACTGGAAACGAATGCTTCAACATAGAAGAATGAAATTTGGGGAACCAAGTCTCCTTAGTGTACTGATCATTACCTGAAAGTATCATCCAGTTTGGGTGAAAAAATATTTGCTGAGATTTCTGGAGATTCGTAATTTTGGGAAGCCTGGCAACCCCTTTCCATGAAAGTGTTTCTCTCCAGTCACTGCTTAGGGCTACATCAAGAGGAAACAAAACATAGAGATAGAACGTGAAACTACTTTATTGTGTCAAGTTTCAAGAAGCTAGCACAAACCGTGTTGGATTTAGAGTTCCAAATACTTCTATCTATATAGGAGAAAACAGAGTGAAACCTAAAAATTCAAACTGTTACTGGAAACGAACGCTTCATGATAGAAGAACGAAATTTGGGGAACCAAGTCGCCTTAGTGTACTGATCATTACCTGAAAGTATCATCCAGTTTGGGTGAAAAAATATTTGCTGAGATTTCTGTAGATTCGTAATTTTGGGAAGCTTGGCAACCCCTTTCCATGAAAGTGTTTCTCGCCAGTCACTGCTTAGGGCTACATCATCAGGAAACAAAACATAGAGATAGAACGTGAAACTACTTTATTGTGTCAAGTTTCAAGAAGCTAGCAAAAACCGTGTTGGATTTAGAGTTCCAAATACATCTATCAATATAGGAGAAAACAGAGTGAAACCTAAAAATTCAAACTGTTACTGGAAACGAACGCTACAACATAGAAGAACGAAATCTGGGGAACCAAGTTGCCTTAGTGAACTGCTCATTACCTGAAAGTCTCATCCATTTTGGGTGAAAAAATATTTGCTGAGATTTCTGGAGATTCGTAATTTTGGGAAGCCTGGCAACCCCTTTCCATGAAAGTGTTTCTCGCCAGTCACTGCTTAGGGCTACATCAAGAGGAAACAAAACATAGAGGTAGAACGTGAAACTACTTTTTTGTGTCAAGTTTCAAGAAGCTAGCACAAACCGTGTTGGATTTAGAGTTCCAAATACATCTATCAATATAGGAGAAAACAGAGTGAAACCTAAAAATTCAAACTGTTACTGGAAACGAACGCTTCATCATAGAAGAACAAAATTTGGGGAAACAAGTCACCTTAGTGTACTGATCATTACCTGAAAGTATCATCCAGTTTGGGTGAAAAAATATTTGCTGAGATTTCTGGAGATTCGTAATTTTGGGAAGCTTGGCAACCCCTTTCCATGAAAGTGTTTCTCGCCAGTCACTGCTTAGGGCTACATCATCAGGAAACAAAACATAGAGATAGAACTTGAAACTACTTTATTGTGTCAAGTTTCAAGAAGCTAGCACAAACCGTGTTGGATTTAGAGTTCCAAATACATCTATCAATATAGGAGAAAACAGAGTGAAACCTAAAAATTCAAACTGTTACTGGAAACGAACGCTTCAACATAGAAGACCGAAATCTGGGGAACCAAGTCGCCTTAGTGTACTGATCATTACCTGAAAGTATCATCCAGTTTGGGTGAAAAAATATTTGCTGAGATTTCTGGAGATTCGTCATTTTGGGAAGCCTGGCAACCCCTTTCCATGAAAGTGTTTCTCGCCAGTCACTGCTTAGGGCTACATCAAGAGGAAACAAAACATAGAGATAGAAGGTGAAACTACTTTATTGTGTCAAGTTTCAAGAAGCTAGCACAAACCGTGTTGGATTTAGAGTTCCAAATACATCTATCAATATAGGAGAAAACAGAGTGAAACCTAAAAATTCAAATTGTTACTGGAAACGAACGCTTCAACATAGAAGAACGAAATTTGGGGAACCAAGTCGCCTTAGTGTACTGATCATTACCTGAAAGTATCATCCAGTTTGGGTGAAAAAATATTTGCTGAGATTTCTGGAGATTCGTAATTTTTGGAAGCTTGGCAACCCCTTTCCATGAAAGTGTTTCTAGCCAGTCACTGCTTAGGGCTACATCAAGAGGAAACAAAACATAGAGATAGAACGTGAAACTACTTTATTGTGTCAAGTTTCAAGAAGCTAGCACAAACCGTGTTGGATTTAGAGTTCCAAATACATCTATGAATATAGGAGAAAACAGAGTGAAACCTAAAAATTCAAACTGTTACTGGAAACGAACGCTTCAACATAGAAGAACGAAATTTGGGGAACCAAGTCGCCTTAGTGTACTGATCATTACCTGAAAGTATCATCCATTTTGGGTGAAAAAATATTTGCTGAGATTTCTGGAGATTCGTAATTTTGGGAAGCCTGGCAACCCCTTTCCATGAAAGTGTTTCTCGCCAGTCACTGCTTAGGGCTACATCAAGAGGAAACAAAACATAGAGATAGAACGTGAAACTACTTTATTGTGTCAAGTTTCAAGAAGCTAGCACAAACCGTGTTGGATTTAGAGTTCCAAATACATCTATCAATATAGGAGAAAACAGAGTGAAACCTAAAAATTCAAACTGTTACTGGAAACGAACGCTTCATCATAGAAGAACAAAATTTGGGGAACCAAGTCACCTTAGTGTACTGATCATTACCTGAAAGTATCATCCAGTTTGGGTGAAAAAATATTTGCTGAGATTTCTGGAGATTCGTAATTTTGGGAAGCTTGGCAACCCCTTTCCATGAAAGTATTTCTCGCCAGTCACTGCTTAGGGCTACATCATCAGGAAATAAAACATAGAGATATAACGTGAAAGTACTTTATTGTGTCAAGTTTCAAGAAGCTAGCACAAACCGTGTTGGGTTTAGAGTTCCAAATACATCTATCAATATAGGAGAAAACAGAGTGAAACCTAAAAATTCAAACTGTTACTGGAAATGAACGCTTCAACATAGAAGACCGAAATCTGGGGAACCAAGTTGCCTTAGTGTACTGATCATTACCTGAAAGTATCATCCAGTTTGGGTGAAAAAATATTTGCTGAGATTTCTGGAGATTCGTCATTTTGGGAAGCCTGGCAACCCCTTTCCATGAAAGTGTTTCTCGCCAGTCACTGCTTAGGGCTACATCAAGAGGAAACAAAACATAGAGGTAGAACGTGAAACTACTTTTTTGTGTCAAGTTTCAAGAAGCTAGCACAAACCGTGTTGGATTTAGAGTTCCAAATACATCTATCAATATAGGAGAAAACAGAGTGAAACCTAAAAATTCAAACTGTTACTGGAAATGAACGCTTCAACATAGAAGAATGAAATTTGGGGAACCAAGTCGCCTTAGTGTACTGATCATTACCTGAAAGTATCATCCAGTTTGGGTGAAAAAATATTTGCTGAGATTTCTGGAGATTCGTAATTTTGGGAAGCCTGGCAACCCCTTTCCATTAAAGTGTTTCTCTCCAGTCACTGCTTAGGGCTACATCAAGAGGAAACAAAACATAGAGGTAGAACGTGAAACTACTTTATTGTGTCAAGTTTCAAGAAGCTAGCACAAACCGTGTTGGATTTAGAGTTCCAAATACATCTATCAATATAGGAGAAAACAGAGTGAAACCTAAAAATTCAAACTGTTACTGGAAACGAACGCTTCAACATAGAAGAACGAAATTTGGGGAACCAAGTCGCCTTAGTGTACTGATCATTACCTGAAAGTATCATCCAGTTTGGGTGAAAAAATATTTGCTGAGATTTCTGGAGATTCGTAATTTTGGGAAGCTTGGCAACCCCTTTCCATGAAAGTGTTTCTCGCCAGTCACTGCTTAGGGCTACATCATCAGGAAACAAAACATAGAGATAGAACTTGAAACTACTTTATTGTGTCAAGTTTCAAGAAGCTAGCACAAACCGTGTTGGATTTAGAGTTCCAAATACATCTATCAATATAGGAGAAAACAGAGTGAAACCTAAAAATTCAAACTGTTACTGGAAATGAACGCTTCAACATAGAAGAACGAAATCTGGGGAACCAAGTTGCCTTAGTGAACTGCTCATTACCTGAAAGTATCATCCATTTTGGGTGAAAAAATATTTGCTGAGATTTCTGGAGATTCGTAATTTTGGGAAGCCTGGCAACCCCTTTCCATGAAAGTGTTTCTCGCCAGTCACTGCTTAGGGCTACATCAAGAGGAAACAAAACATAGAGATAGAACGTGAAACTACTTTATTGTGTCAAGTTTCAAGAAGCTAGCACAAACCGTGTTGGATTTAGAGTTCCAAATACATCTATCAATATAGGAGAAAACAGAGTGAAACCTAAAAATTCAAACTGTTACTGGAAACGAACGCTTCATCATAGAAGAACAAAATTTGGGGAACCAAGTCACCTTAGTGTACTGATCATTACCTGAAAGTATCATCCAGTTTGGGTGAAAAAATATTTGCTGAGATTTCTGGAGATTCGTAATTTTGGGAAGCTTGGCAACCCCTTTCCATGAAAGTGTTTCTCGCCAGTCACTGCTTAGGGCTACATCATCAGGAAATAAAACATAGAGATATAACGTGAAAGTACTTTATTGTGTCAAGTTTCAAGAAGCTAGCACAAACCGTGTTGGATTTAGAGTTCCAAATACATCTATCAATATAGGAGAAAACAGAGTGAAACCTAAAAATTCAAACAGTTACTGGAAACGAACCCTTCAACATAGAAGACCGAAATCTGGGGAACCAAGTCGCCTTAGTGTACTGATCATTACCTGAAAGTATCATCCAGTTTGGGTGAAAAAATATTTGCTGAGATTTCTGGAGATTCGTAATTTTGGGAAGCCTGGCAACCCCTTTCCATGAAAGTGTTTCTCGCCAGTCACTGCTTAGGGCTACATCAAGAGGAAACAAAACATAGAGATAGAACGTGAAAGTACTTTATTGTGTCAAGTTTCAAGAAGCTAGCACAAACCGTGTTGGATTTAGAGTTCCAAATACATCTATCAATATAGGAGAAAACAGAGTGAAACCTAAAAATTCAAACTGTTACTGGAAATGAACGCTTCAACATAGAATAACGAAATTTGGGGAACCATGTCGCCTTTGTGTACTGATCATTACCTGAAAGTATCATCCAGTTTGGGTGAAAAAATATTTGCTGAGATTTCTGGAGATTCGTAATTTTGCAAAGCCTGGCAACCCCTTTCCATTGAAGTGTTTCTCGCCAGTCACTGCTTAGGGCTACATCAAGAGGAAACAAAACATAGAGATAGAACATGAAACTACTTTATTGTGTCAAGTTTCAAGAAGCTAGCACAAACCGTGTTGGATTTAGAGTTCCAAATACATCTATGAATATAGGAGAAAACAGAGTGAAACCTAAAAATTCAAACTGTTACTGGAAACGAACGCTTCAACATAGAAGAACGAAATTTGGGGAACCAAGTCGCCTTAGTGTACTGATCATTACCTGAAAGTATCATCCAGTTTGGGTGAAAAAATATTTGCTGAGATTTCTGGAGATTCGTAATTTTTGGAAGCTTGGCAACCCCTTTCCATGAAAGTGTTTCTAGCCAGTCACTGCTTAGGGCTACATCAAGAGGAAACATAACATAGAGATAGAACGTGAAACTACTTTATTGTGTCAAGTTTCAAGAAGCTAGCACAAACCGTGTTGGATTTAGAGTTCCAAATACATCTATGAATATAGGAGAAAACAGAGTGAAACCTAAAAATTCAAACTGTTACTGGAAACGAACGCTTCAACATAGAATAACAAAATTTGGGGAACCAAGTCGCCTTAGTGTACTGATCATTACCTGAAAGTATCATCCAGTTTGCGTGAAAAAATATTTGCTGAGATTTCTGGAGATTCGTGATTTTGGGAAGCCTGGCAACCCCTTTCCATGAAAGTGTTTCTCGCCAGTCACTGCTTAGGGCTACATCAAGAGGAAACAAAACATAGAGATAGAACGTGAAACTACTTTATTGTGTCAAGTTTCAAGAAGCTAGCACAAACCGTGTTGGATTTAGAGTTCCAAATACATCTATCAATATAGGAGAAAACAGAGTGAAACCTAAAAATTCAAACTGTTACTGGAAACGAACGCTTCAACATAGAAGAACGAAATTTGGGGAACCAAGTCACCTTAGTGTACTGATCATTACCTGAAAGTATCATCCAGTTTGGGTGAAAAAATATTTGCTGAGATTTCTGGAGATTCGTCATTTTGGGAAGCCTGGCAACCCCTTTCCATGAAAGTGTTTCTCGCCAGTCACTGCTTAGGGCTACATCAAGAGGAAACAAAACATAGAGATATAACGTGAAACTACTTTATTGTTTCAAGTTTCAAGAAGCTAGCACAAACTGTGTTGGATTTAGAGTTCCAAATACATCTATCAATATAGGAGAAAACAGAGTGAAACCTAAAAAATCAAACTGTTACTGGAAAAGAACGCTTCAACATAGAAGAACGAAATCTGGGGAACCAAGTCGCCTTAGTGTACTGCTCATTACCTGAAAGTATCATCCAGTTTGGGTGAAAAAATATTTGCTGAGATTTCTGGAGATTCGTAATTTTGGGAAGCTTGGCAACCCCTTTCCATGAAAGTGTTTCTCGCCAGTCACTGCTTAGGGCTACATCATCAGGAAATAAAACATAGAGATATAACGTGAAAGTACTTTATTGTGTCAAGTTTCAAGAAGCTAGCACAAACCGTGTTGGATTTAGAGTTCCAAATACATCTATCAATATAGGAGAAAACAGAGTGAAACCTAAAAATTCAAACTGTTACTGGAAACGAACGCTTCAACATAGAAGACCGAAATCTGGGGAACCAAGTCGCCTTAGTGTACTGATCATTACCTGAAAGTATCATCCAGTTTGGGTGAAAAAATATTTGCTGAGATTTCTGGAGATTCGTCATTTTGGGAAGCCTGGCAACCCCTTTCCATGAAAGTGTTTCTCGCCAGTCACTGCTTAGGGCTACATCAAGAGGAAACAAAACATAGAGGTAGAACGTGAAACTACTTTTTGTGTCAAGTTTCAAGAAGCTAGCACAAACCGTGTTGGATTTAGAGTTCCAAATACATCTATCAATATAGGAGAAAACAGAGTGAAACCTAAAAATTCAAACTGTTACTGGAAACGAACGCTTCAACATAGAAGAATGATTTGGGGAACCAAGTCGCCTTAGTGTACTGATCATTACCTGAAAGTATCATCCAGTTTGGGTGAAAAAATATTTCCTGAGATTTCTGGAGATTCGTAGTTTTGGGAAGCCTGGCAACCCCTTTCCATTAAAGTGTTTCTCTCCAGTCACTGCTTAGGGGTACATCAAGAGGAAACAAAACATAGAGGTAGAACGTGAAACTACTTTATTGTGTCAAGTTTCAAGAAGCTAGCACAAACCGTGTTGGATTTAGAGTTCCAAATACATCTATCTATATAGGAGAAAACAGAGTGAAACCTAAAAATTCAAACTGTTACTGGAAACGAACGCTTCATGATAGAAGAACGAAATTTGGGGAACCAAGTCACCTTAGAGTACTGATCATTACCTGAAAGTATCATCCAGTTTGGGTGAAAAAATATTTGCTGAGATTTCTGTAGATTCGTAATTTTGGGAAGCTTGGCAACCCCTTTCCATGAAAGTGTTTCTCGCCAGTCACTGCTTAGGGCTACATCATCAGGAAAAAAAACATAGAGATAGATCGTCAAACTACTTTATTGTGTCAAGTTTCAAGAAGCTAGCACAAACCGTGTTGGATTTAGAGTTCCAAATACATCTATCAATATAGGAGAAAACAGAGTGAAACCTAAAAATTCAAACAGTAACTGGAAATGAACGCTTCAACATAGAAGACCGAAATCTGGGGAACCAAGTCGCCTTAGTGTACTGCTCATTACCTGAAAGTATCATCCATTTTGGGTGAAAAAATATTTGCTGAGATTTCTGGAGATTCGTAATTTTGCAAAGCCTGGCAACGCCTTTCCATGAAAGTGTTTCTCGCCAGTCACTGCTTAGGGCTACATCAAGAGGAAACAAAACATAGAGATAGAACGTGAAACTACTTTATTGTGTCAAGTTTCAAGAAGCTAGCACAAACCGTGTTGGATTTAGAGTTCCAAATACATCTATCAATATAGGAGAAAACAGAGTGAAACCTAAAAATTCAAACTGTTACTGGAAACGAACGCTTCAACATAGAAGAATGAAATTTGGGGAACCAAGTCGCCTTAGTGTACTGACCATTAACTGAAAGTATCATCCAGTTTGGGTGAAAAAATATTTGCTGAGATTTCTGTAGATTCGTAATTTTGGGAAACTTGGCAACCCCTTTCCATGAAAGTGTTTCTCGCCAGTCATTGCTTAGGGCTACAAAAAGAGGAAACAAAACATAGAGATAGAACGTGAAACTACTTTATTGTGTCACCTTTCAAGAAGCTAGCACAAACCGTGTTGGATTTAGAGTTCCAAATACATCTATCAATATAGGAGAAAACAGAGTGAAACCTAAAAATTCAAACTGTTACTGGAAACGAACGCTTCAACATAGAAGAACGAAATCTGGGGAACCAAGTCGCCTTAGTGTACTGATCATTACCTGAAAGTGTAATTCAGTTTGGGTGAAAAAATATTTGCTGAGATTTCTGGAGATTCGTCATTTTGGTAAGCCTGGCAACCCCTTTCCATGAAAGGGTTTTTCGCCAGTCACTGCTTAGGGCTACATCAAGAGGAAACAAAACATAGAGATAGAAGGTGAAACTACTTTATTGTGTCAAGTTTCAAGAAGCTAGCACAAACCGTGTTGGATTTAGAGTTCCAAATACATCTATCAATATAGGAGAAAACAGAGTGAAACCTAAAAATTCAAAAAGTTACTGGAAACGAACGCTTCATCATAGAAGAACGAAATTTGGGGAACCAAGTCGCCTTAGTGTACTGATCATTACCTGAAAGTATCATCCAGTTTGGGTGAAAAAATATTTGCTGAGATTTCTGGAGATTCGTAATTTTGGGAAGCTTGGCAACCCCTTTCCATGAAAGTGTTTCTCGCCAGTCACTGCTTAGGGCTACATCATCAGGAAACAAAACATAGAGATAGAATGTGAAAGTACTTTATTGTGTCAAGTTTCAAGAAGCTAGCACAAACCGTGTTAGATTTAGAGTTCCAAATACATCTATCAATATAGGAGAAAACAGAGTGAAACCTAAATTCAAACTGTTACTGGAAACGAACGCTTCAACATAGAAGACCGAAATCTGGGGAACCAAGTCGCCTTAGTGTACTGATCATTACCTGAAAGTATCATCCAGTTTGGGTGAAAAAATATTTGCTGAGATTTCTGGAGTTTCGTGATTTTGGGAAGCCTGGCAACCCCTTTCCATGAAAGTGTTTCTCGCCAGTCACTGCTTAGGGCTACATCAAGAGGAAACAAAACATAGAGATAGAAGGTGAAACTACTTTATTGTGTCAAGTTTCAAGAAGCTAGCACAAACCGTGTTGGATTTAGAGTTCCAAATACATCTATCAATATAGGAGAAAACAGAGTGAAACCTAAAAATTCAAACTGTTACTGGAAACGAACGCTTCAACATAGAAGAACGAAATTTGGGGAACCAAGTCGCCTTAGTGTACTGATCATTACCTGAAAGTATCATCCAGTTTGGGTGAAAAAATATTTGCTGAGATTTCTGTAGATTCGTAATTTTGGGAAGCTTGGCAACCCCTTTCCATGAAAGTGTTTCTCGCCAGTCACTGCTTAGGGCTACATCATCAGGAAACAAAACATAGAGATAGAACGTGAAACTACTTTATTGTGTCAAGTTTCAAGAAGCTAGCACAAACCGTGTTGGATTTAGAGTTCCAAATACATCTATCAATATAGGAGAAAACAGAGTGAAACCTAAAAATTCAAACTGTTACTGGAAACGAACGCTTCAACATAGAAGAACGAAATCTGGGGAACCAAGTCGCCTTAGTGTACTGCTCATTACCTGAAAGTATCATCCATTTTGGGTGAAAAAATATTTGCTGAGATTTCTGGAGATTCGTAATTTTGGGAAGCCTGGCAACCCCTTTCCATGAAAGTTTTTCTCGCCAGTCACTGCTTAGGGCTACATCAAGAGGAAACAAAACATAGAGATAGAACGTGAAACTACTTTATTGTGTCAAGTTTCAAGAAGCTAGCATAAACCGTGTTGGATTTAGAGTTCCAAATACATCTATCAATATAGGAGAAAACAGAGTGAAACCTAAAAATTCAAACTGTTACTGGAAACGAACGCTTCAACATAGAATAACGAAATTTGGGGAACCAAGTCGCCTTAGTGTACTGATCATTACCTGAAAGTATCATCCAGTTTGGGTGAAAAAATATTTGCTGAGATTTCTGTAGATTCGTAATTTTGGGAAACTTGGCAACCCCTTTCCATGAAAGTGTTTCTCGCCAGTCACTGCTTAGGGCTACAAAAAGAGGAAACAAAACATAGAGATAGAACGTGAAACTACTTTATTGTGTCAAGTTTCAAGAAGCTAGCACAAACCGTGTTGGATTTAGAGTTCCAAATACATCTATCAATATAGGAGAAAACAGAGTGAAACCTAAAAATTCAAACTGTTACTGGAAACGAACGCTTCAACATAGAAGAACGAAATTTGGGGAACCAAGTCGCCTTAGTGTACTGATCATTACCTGAAAGTATCATCCAGTTTGGGTGAAAAAATATTTGCTGAGATTTCTGGAGATTCGTAATTTTGGGAAGCTTGGCAACCCCTTTCAATGAAAGTGTTTCTCACCAGTCACTGCTTAGGGCTACATCAAGAGGAAACAAAGCATAGAGATAGAACGTGAAACTACTTTATTGTGTCAAGTTTCAAGAAGCTAGCACAAACCGTGTTGGATTTAGAGTTCCAAATACATCTATCAATACAGGAGAAAACAGAGTGAAACCTAAAAATTCAAACTGTTACTGGAAACGAACGCTTCAACATAGAAGAACGAAATCTGGGGAACCAAGTCGCCTTAGTGTACTGCTCATTACCTGAAAGTATCATCCATTTTGGGTGAAAAAATATTTGCTGAGATTTCTGGAGATTCGTAATTTTGGGAAGCCTGGCAACCCCTTTCCATGAAAGTTTTTCTCGCCAGTCACTGCTTAGGGCTACATCAAGAGGAAACAAAACATAGAGATAGAACGTGAAACTACTTTATTGTGTCAAGTTTCAAGAAGCTAGCATAAACCGTGTTGGATTTAGAGTTCCAAATACATCTATCAATATAGGAGAAAACAGAGTGAAACCTAAAAATTCAAACTGTTACTGGAAACGAACGCTTCAACATAGAATAACGAAATTTGGGGAACCAAGTCGCCTTAGTGTACTGATCATTACCTGAAAGTATCATCCAGTTTGGGTGAAAAAATATTTGCTGAGATTTCTGTAGATTCGTAATTTTGGGAAACTTGGCAACCCCTTTCCATGAAAGTGTTTCTCGCCAGTCACTGCTTAGGGCTACAAAAAGAGGAAACAAAACATAGAGATAGAACGTGAAACTACTTTATTGTGTCAAGTTTCAAGAAGCTAGCACAAACCGTGTTGGATTTAGAGTTCCAAATACATCTATCAATATAGGAGAAAACAGAGTGAAACCTAAAAATTCAAACTGTTACTGGAAACGAACGCTTCAACATAGAATAACGAAATTTGGGGAACCAAGTCGCCTTAGTGTACTGATCATTACCTGAAAGTATCATCCAGTTTGGGTAAAAAAATATTTGCTGATTTTTCTGGAGATTCGTAATTTTGCAAAGCCTGGCAACGCCTTTCCATGAAAGTGTTTCTCGCCAGTCACTGCTTAGGGCTACATCAAGAGGAAACAAAACATAGAGATAGAACGTGAAACTACTTTATTGTGTCAAGTTTCAAGAAGCTAGCACAAACCGTGTTGGATTTAGAGTTCCAAATACATCTATCAATATAGGAGAAAACAGAGTGAAACCTAAAAATTCAAACTGTTACTGGAAACGAACGCTTCAACATAGAAGAATGAAATTTGGGGAACCAAGTCGCCTTAGTGTACTGACCATTAACTGAAAGTATCATCCAGTTTGGGTGAAAAAATATTTGCTGAGATTTCTGTAGATTCGTAATTTTGGGAAACTTGGCAACCCCTTTCCATGAAAGTGTTTCTCGCCAGTCATTGCTTAGGGCTACAAAAAGAGGAAACAAAACATAGAGATAGAACGTGAAACTACTTTATTGTGTCACGTTTCAAGAAGCTAGCACAAACCGTGTTGGATTTAGAGTTCCAAATACATCTATCAATATAGGAGAAAACAGAGTGAAACCTAAAAATTCAAACTGTTACTGGAAACGAACGCTTCAACATAGAAGAACGAAATCTGGGGAACCAAGTCGCCTTAGTGTACTGATCATTACCTGAAAGTGTAATTCAGTTTGGGTGAAAAAATATTTGCTGGATTTCTGGAGATTCGTCATTTTGGTAAGCCTGGCAACCCCTTTCCATGAAAGGGTTTTTCGCCAGTCACTGCTTAGGGCTACATCAAGAGGAAACAAAACATAGAGATAGAAGGTGAAACTACTTTATTGTGTCAAGTTTCAAGAAGCTAGCACAAACCGTGTTGGATTTAGAGTTTCAAATACATGTATGAATATAGGAGAAAACAGAGTGAAACCTAAAAATTCAAACTGTTACTGGAAACGAACGCTTCAACATAGAAGAACGAAATTTGGGGAACCAAGTCACCTTAGTGTACTGATCATTACCTGAAAGTATCATCCAGTTTGGGTGAAAAAATATTTGCTGAGATTTCTGTAGATTCGTAATTTTGGGAAACTTGGCAACCCCTTTCCATGAAAGTGTTTCTCGCCAGTCACTGCTTAGGGCTACATCAAGAGGAAACAAAACATAGAGATAGAAGGTGAAACTACTTTATTGTGTCAAGTTTCAAGAAGCTAGCACAAACCGTGTTGGATTTAGAGTTCCAAATACATCTATCAATATAGGAGAAAACAGAGTGAAACCTAAAAATTCAAAAAGTTACTGGAAACGAACGCTTCATCATAGAAGAACGAAATTTGGGGAACCAAGTCGCCTTAGTGTACTGATCATTACCTGAAAGTATCATCCAGTTTGGGTGAAAAAATATTTGCTGAGATTTCTGGAGATTCGTAATTTTGGGAAGCTTGGCAACCCCTTTCCATGAAAGTGTTTCTCGCCAGTCACTGCTTAGGGCTACATCATCAGGAAACAAAACATAGAGATAGAACGTGAAAGTACTTTATTGTCTCAAGTTTCAAGAAGCTAGCACAAACCGTGTTAGATTTAGAGTTCCAAATACATCTATCAATATAGGAGAAAACAGAGTGAAACCTAAATTCAAACTGTTACTGGAAACGAACGCTTCAACATAGAAGACCGAAATCTGGGGAACCAAGTCGCCTTAGTGTACTGATCATTACCTGAAAGTATCATCCAGTTTGGGTGAAAAAATATTTGCTGAGATTTCTGGAGTTTCGTGATTTTGGGAAGCCTGGCAACCCCTTTCCATGAAAGTGTTTCTCGCCAGTCACTGCTTAGGGCTACATCAAGAGGAAACAAAACATAGAGATAGAAGGTGAAACTACTTTATTGTGTCAAGTTTCAAGAAGCTAGCACAAACCGTGTTGGATTTAGAGTTCCAAATACATCTATCAATATAGGAGAAAACAGAGTGAAACCTAAAAATTCAAACTGTTACTGGAAACGAACGCTTCAACATAGAAGAACGAAATCTGGGGAACCAAGTCGCCTTAGTGTACTGCTCATTACCTGAAAGTATCATCCATTTTGGGTGAAAAAATATTTGCTGAGATTTCTGGAGATTCGTAATTTTGGGAAGCCTGGCAACCCCTTTCCATGAAAGTGTTTCTCGCCAGTCACTGCTTAGGGCTACATCAAGAGGAAACAAAACATAGAGATAGAACGCGAAACTACTTTATTGTGTCAAGTTTCAAGAAGCTAGCATAAACCGTGTTGGATTTAGAGTTCCAAATACATCTATCAATATAGGAGAAAACAGAGTGAAACCTAAAAATTCAAACTGTTACTGGAAACGAACGCTTCAACATAGAATAACGAAATTTGGGGAACCAAGTCACCTTAGTGTACTGATCATTACCTGAAAGTATCATCCAGTTTGGGTGAAAAAATATTTGCTGAGATTTCTGTAGATTCGTAATTTTGGGAAACTTGGCAACCCCTTTCCATGAAAGTGTTTCTCGCCAGTCACTGCTTAGGGCTACAAAAAGAGGAAACAAAACATAGAGATAGAACGTGAAACTACTTTATTGTGTCAAGTTTCAAGAAGCTAGCACAAACCGTGTTGGATTTAGAGTTCCAAATACATCTATCAATATAGGAGAAAACAGAGTGAAACCTAAAAATTCAAACTGTTACTGGAAACGAACGCTTCAACATAGAAGAACGAAATTTGGGGAACCAAGTCGCCTTAGTGTACTGATCATTACCTGAAAGTATCATCCAGTTTGGGTGAAAAAATATTTGCTGAGATTTCTGGAGATTCGTAATTTTGGGAAGCTTGGCAACCCCTTTCAATGAAAGTGTTTCTCACCAGTCACTGCTTAGGGCTACATCAAGAGGAAACAAAGCATAGAGATAGAACGTGAAACTACTTTATTGTGTCAAGTTTCAAGAAGCTAGCACAAACCGTGTTGGATTTAGAGTTCCAAATACATCTATCAATACAGGAGAAAACAGAGTGAAACCTAAAAATTCAAACTGTTACTGGAAACGAACGCTTCAAAATAGAAGAACGAAATTTGGGGAACCAAGTCGCCTCAGTGTACTGATCATTACCTGAAAGTATCATCCAGTTTGGGTGAAAAAATATTTGCTGAGATTTCTGGAGATTCGTAATTTTTGGAAGCTTGGCAACCCCATTCCATGAAAGTGTTTCTCGCCAGTCACTGCTAAGGGCTACATCAACAGGAAACAAAACATAGAGATAGAACATGAAACTACTTTATTGTGTCAAGTTTCAAGAAGCTAGCACAAACCGTGTTGGATTTAGAGTTCCAAATACATCTATCAATATAGGAGAAAACAGAGTGAAACCTAAAAATTCAAACTGTTACTGGAAACGAACGCTTCAACATAGAAGAACGAAATTTGGGGAACCAAGTCGCCTTAGTGTACTGATCATTACCTGAAAGTATCATCCAGTTTGGGTGAAAAAATATTTGCTGAGATTTCTGTAGATTCGTAATTTTGGGAAGCTTGGCAACCCCTTTCTATGAAAGTGTTTCTCGCCAGTCACTGCTTAGGGCTACATCATCAGGAAACAAAACATAGAGATAGAACGTGAAACTACTTTATTGTGTCAAGTTTCAAGAAGCTAGCACAAACCGTGTTGGATTTAGAGTTCCAAATACATGTATGAATATAGGAGAAAACAGAGTGAAACCTAAAAATTCAAACTGTTACTGGAAACGAACGCTTCAACATAGAAGAACGAAATCTGGGGAACCAAGTCGCCTTAGTGTACTGCTCATTACCTGAAAGTATCATCCATTTTGGGTGAAAAAATATTTGCTGAGATTTCTGGAGATTCGTAATTTTGGGAAGCCTGGCAACCCCTTTCCATGAAAGTTTTTCTCGCCAGTCACTGCTTAGGGCTACATCAAGAGGAAACAAAACATAGAGATAGAACGCGAAACTACTTTATTGTGTCAAGTTTCAAGAAGCTAGCATAAACCGTGTTGGATTTAGAGTTCCAAATACATCTATCAATATAGGAGAAAACAGAGTGAAACCTAAAAATTCAAACTGTTACTGGAAACGAACGCTTCAACATAGAATAACGAAATTTGGGGAACCAAGTCGCCTTAGTGTACTGATCATTACCTGAAAGTATCATCCAGTTTGGGTGAAAAAATATTTGCTGAGATTTCTGTAGATTCGTAATTTTGGGAAACTTGGCAACCCCTTTCCATGAAAGTGTTTCTCGCCAGTCACTGCTTAGGGCTACAAAAAGAGGAAACAAAACATAGAGATAGAACGTGAAACTACTTTATTGTGTCACGTTTCAAGAAGCTAGCACAAACCGTGTTGGATTTAGAGTTCCAAATACATCTATGAATATAGGAGAAAACAGAGTGAAACCTAAAAATTCAAACTGTTACTGGAAACGAACGCTTCAACATAGAAGAACGAAATTTGGGGAACCAAGTCACCTTAGTGTACTTATCATTACCTGAAAGTATCATCCAGTTTGGGTAAAAAAATATTTGCTGAGATTTCTGGAGATTCATCATTTTGGGAAGCCTGGCAACCCCTTTCCATGAAAGTGTTTCTTGCCAGTCACTGCTTAGGGCTACATCAAGAGGAAACAAAACATAGAGATAGAACCTGAAACTACTTTATTGTGTCAAGTTTCAAGAAGCTAGCACAAACCGTGTTGGATTTAGAGTTCCAAATACATGTATGAATATAGGAGAAAACAGAGTGAAACCTAAAAATTCAAACTGTTACTGGAAACGAACGCTTCAACATTGAAGAACGAAATTTGGGGAACCAAGTCACCTTAGTGTACTGATCATTACCTGAAAGTATCATCCAGTTTGGGTGAAAAAATATTTGCTGAGATTTCTGGAGATTCGTCATTTTGGGAAGCTTGGCAACCCCTTTCCATGAAAGTGTTTCTCGCCAGTCACTGCTTAGGGCTACATCAAGAGGAAACAAAACATAGAGATAGAACGTGAAACTACTTTATTGTGTCAAGTTTCAAGAAGCTAGCACAAACCGTGTTGGATTTAGAGTTCCAAATACATCTATCAATATAGGAGAAAACAGAGTGAAACCTAAAAATTCAAACTGTTACTGGAAACGAACGCTTCAACATAGAAGAACGAAATTTGGGGAACCAAGTCGCCTTAGTGTACTGATCATTACCTGAAAGTATCATCCAGTTTGGGTGAAAAAATATTTGCTGAGATTTCTCTAGATTCGTAATTTTGGGAAACTTGGCAACCCCTTTCCATGAAAGTGTTTCTCGCCAGTCACTGCTTAGGGCTACAAAAAGAGGAAACAAAACATAGAGATAGAACGTGAAACTACTTTATTGTGTCACGTTTCAAGAAGCTAGCACAAACCGTGTTGGATTTAGAGTTCCAAATACATCTATCAATATAGGAGAAAACAGAGTGAAACCTAAAAATTCAAACTGTTACTGGAAACGAACGCTTCAACATAGAAGAACGAAATCTGGGGAACCAAGTCGCCTTAGTGTACTGATCATTACCTGAAAGTATCATCCAGTTTGGGTGAAAAAATATTTGCTGAGATTTCTGGAGATTCGTAATTTTTGGAAGCCTGGCAACCCCTTTCCATGAAAGGGTTTGTCGCCAGTCACTGCTTAGGGCTACATCAAGAGGAAACAAAACATAGAGATAGAAGGTGAAACTACTTTATTGTGTCAAGTTTCAAGAAGCTAGCACAAACCGTGTTGGATTTAGAGTTCCAAATACATGTATGAATATAGGAGAAAACAGAGTGAAACCTAAAAATTCAAACTGTTACTGGAAACGAACGCTTCAACATAGAAGAACGAAATTTGGGGAACCAAGTCACCTTAGTGTACTGATCATTACCTGAAAGTATCATCCAGTTTGGGTGAAAAAATATTTGCTGAGATTTCTGGAGATTCGTAATTTTGGGAAGCCTGGCAACCCCTTTCCATGAAAGTGTTTCTTGCCAGTCACTGCTTAGGGCTACATCAAGAGGAAAGAAAACATAGAGATAGAACGTGAAACTACTTTATTGTGTCAAGTTTCAAGAAGCTAGCACAAACCGTGTTGGATTTAGAGTTCCAAATACATCTATCAATATAGGAGAAAACAGAGTGAAACCTAAAAATTCAAACTGTTACTGGAAACGAACGCTTCAACATAGAATAACAAAATTTGGGGAACCAAGTCGCCTTAGTGTACTGATCATTACCTGAAAGTATCATCCAGTTTGGGTGAAAAAATATTTGCTGAGATTTCTGGAGATTCGTAATTTTGCAAAGCCTGGCAACCCCTTTCCATGAAAGTGTTTCTCGCCAGTCACTGCTTAGGGCTACATCAAGAGGAAACAAAACATAGAGATAGAACGTGAAACTACTTTATTGTGTCAAGTTTCAAGAAGCTAGCACAAACCGTGTTGGATTTAGAGTTCCAAATACATCTATGAATATAGGAGAAAACAGAGTGAAACCTAAAAATTCAAACTGTTACTGGAAACGAACGCTTCAACATAGAAGAACGAAATTTGGGGAACCAAGTCGCCTTAGTGTACTGATCATTACCTGAAAGTATCATCCAGTTTGGGTGAAAAAATATTTGCTGAGATTTCTGTAGATTCGTAATTTTGGGAAACTTGGCAACCCCTTTCCATGAAAGTGTTTCTCGCCAGTCACTGCTTAGGGCTACAAAATAGGAAACAAAACATAGAGATAGAACCTGAAAGTACTTTATTGTGTCATGTTTCAAGAAGCTAGCACAAACCGTGTTGGATTTAGAGTTCCAAATACATCTATCAATATAGGAGAAAACAGAGTGAAACCTAAAAATTCAAAAAGTTACTGGAAACGAACGCTTCATCATAGAAGAACGAAATTTGGGGAACCAAGTCGACTTAGTGTACTGATCATTACCTGATAGTATCATCCAGTTTGGGTGAAAAAATATTTGCTGAGATTTCTGGAGATTCGTGATTTTGGGAAGCCTGGCAACCCCTTTCCATGAAAGTGTTTCTCGCCAGTCACTGCTTAGGGCTACATCAAGAGGAAACAAAACATAGAGATAGAACGTGAAAGTACTTTATTGTGTCAAGTTTCAAGAAGCTAGCACAAACCGTGTTGGATTTAGAGTTCCAAATACATCTATCAATATAGGAGAAAACAGAGTGAAACCTAAAAATTCAAACTGTTACTGGAAACGAACGCTTCAACATAGAATAACGAAATTTGGGGAACCAAGTCGCCTTAGTGTACTGATCATTACCTGAAAGTATCATCCAGTTTGGGTGAAAAAATATTTGCTGAGATTTCTGGAGATTCGTAATTTTGCAAAGCCTGGCAACCCCTTTCCATGAAAGTGTTTCTCGCCAGTCACTGCTTAGGGCTACAAAAAGAGGAAACAAAACATAGAGATAGAACGTGAAACTACTTTATTGTGTCACGTTTCAAGAAGCTAGCACAAACCGTGTTGGATTTAGAGTTCCAAATACATCTATCAATATAGGAGAAAACAGAGTGAAACCTAAAAATTCAAACTGTTACTGGAAACGAACGCTTCAACATAGAATAACAAAATTTGGGGAACCAAGTCGCCTTAGTGTACTGATCATTACCTGAAAGTATCATCCAGTTTGGGTGAAAAAATATTTGCTGAGATTTCTGGAGATTCGTAATTTTGCAAAGCCTGGCAACCCCTTTCCATGAAAGTGTTTCTCGCCAGTCACTGCTTAGGGCTACATCAAGAGGAAACAAAACATAGAGATAGAACGTGAAACTACTTTATTGTGTCAAGTTTCAAGAAGCTAGCACAAACCGTGTTGGATTTAGAGTTCCAAATACATCTATGAATATAGGAGAAAACAGAGTGAAACCTAAAAATTCAAACTGTTACTGGAAACGAACGCTTCAACATAGAAGAACGAAATTTGGGGAACCAAGTCGCCTTAGTGTACTGATCATTACCTGAAAGTATCATCCAGTTTGGGTGAAAAAATATTTGCTGAGATTTCTGTAGATTCGTAATTTTGGGAAACTTGGCAACCCCTTTCCATGAAAGTGTTTCTCGCCAGTCACTGCTTAGGGCTACAAAATAGGAAACAAAACATAGAGATAGAACCTGAAAGTACTTTATTGTGTCATGTTTCAAGAAGCTAGCACAAACCGTGTTGGATTTAGAGTTCCAAATACATCTATCAATATAGGAGAAAACAGAGTGAAACCTAAAAATTCAAAAAGTTACTGGAAACGAACGCTTCATCATAGAAGAACGAAATTTGGGGAACCAAGTCACCTTAGTGTACTGATCATTACCTGAAAGTATCATCCAGTTTGGGTGAAAAAATATTTGCTGAGATTTCTGGAGATTCGTGATTTTGGGAAGCCTGGCAACCCCTTTCCATGAAAGTGTTTCTCGCCAGTCACTGCTTAGGGCTACATCAAGAGGAAACAAAACATAGAGATAGAACGTGAAAGTACTTTATTGTGTCAAGTTTCAAGAAGCTAGCACAAACCGTGTTGGATTTAGAGTTCCAAATACATCTATCAATATAGGAGAAAACAGAGTGAAACCTAAAAATTCAAACTGTTACTGGAAACGAACGCTTCAACATAGAATAACGAAATTTGGGGAACCAAGTCGCCTTAGTGTACTGATCATTACCTGAAAGTATCATCCAGTTTGGGTGAAAAAATATTTGCTGAGATTTCTGGAGATTCGTAATTTTGCAAAGCCTGGCAACCCCTTTCCATGAAAGTGTTTCTCGCCAGTCACTGCTTAGGGCTACAAAAAGAGGAAACAAAACATAGAGATAGAACGTGAAACTACTTTATTGTGTCACGTTTCAAGAAGCTAGCACAAACCGTGTTGGATTTAGAGTTCCAAATACATCTATGAATATAGGAGAAAACAGAGTGAAACCTAAAAATTCAAACTGTTACTGGAAACGAACGCTTCAACATAGAAGAACGAAATTTGGGGAACCAAGTCACCTTAGTGTACTGATCATTACCTGAAAGTATCATCCAGTTTGGGTGAAAAAATATTTGCTGAGATTTCTGGAGATTCATCATTTTGGGAAGCCTGGCAACCCCTTTCCATGAAAGTGTTTCTTGCCAGTCACTGCTTAGGGCTACATCAAGAGGAAACAAAACATAGAGATAGAACCTGAAACTACTTTATTGTGTCAAGTTTCGAGAAGCTAGCACAAACCGTGTTGGATTTAGAGTTCCAAATACATCTATGAATATAGGAGAAAACAGAGTGAAACCTAAAAATTCAAACTGTTACTGGAAATGAATGCTTCAACATAGAAGAACGAAATTTGGGGAACCAAGTCACCTTAGTGTACTGATCATTACCTGAAAGTATCATCCAGTTTGGGTGAAAAAATATTTGCTGAGATTTCTGGAGATTCGTCATTTTGGGAAGCTTGGCAACCCCTTTCCATGAAAGTGTTTCTCGCCAGTCACTGCTTAGGGCTACATCAAGAGGAAACAAAACATAGAGATAGAACGTGAAAGTACTTTATTGTGTCAAGTTTCAAGAAGCTAGCACAAACCGTGTTGGATTTAGAGTTCCAAATACATCTATCAATATAGGAGAAAACAGAGTGAAACCTAAAAATTCAAACTGTTACTGGAAACGAACGCTTCAACATAGAAGAACGAAATTTGGGGAACCAAGTCGCCTTAGTGTACTGATCATTACCTGAAAGTATCATCCAGTTTGGGTGAAAAAATATTTGCTGAGATTTCTCTAGATTCGTAATTTTGGGAAACTTGGCAACCCCTTTCCATGAAAGTGTTTCTCGCCAGTCACTGCTTAGGGCTACAAAAAGAGGAAACAAAACATAGAGATAGAACGTGAAACTACTTTATTGTGTCACGTTTCAAGAAGCTAGCACAAACCGTGTTGGATTTAGAGTTCCAAATACATCTATCAATATAGGAGAAAACAGAGTGCAACCTAAAAATTCAAACTGTTACTGGAAACGAACGCTTCAACATAGAAGAACGAAATCTGGGGAACCAAGACGCCTTAGTGTACTGATCATTACCTGAAAGTATCATCCAGTTTGGGTGAAAAAATATTTGCTGAGATTTCTGGAGATTCGTCATTTTGGGAAGCCTGGCAACCCCTTTCCATGAAAAAGTTTTTCGCCAGTCACTGCTTAGGACTACATCAAGAGGAAACAAAACATAGAGATAGAAGGTGAAACTACTTTATTGTGTCAAGTTTCAAGAAGCTAGCACAAACCGTGTTGGATTTAGAGTTCCAAATACATGTATGAATATAGGAGAAAACAGAGTGAAACCTAAAAATTCAAACTGTTACTGGAAACGAACGCTTCAACATAGAAGAACGAAATTTGGGGAACCAAGTCACCTTAGTGTACTGATCATTACCTGAAAGTATCATCCAGTTTGGGTGAAAAAACATTTGCTGAGATTTCTGGAGATTCGTCATTTGGGAAGCCTGGCAACCCCTTTCCATGAAAGTGTTTCTTGCCAGTCACTGCTTAGGGCTACATCAAGAGGAAACAAAACATAGAGATAGAACATGAAACTACTTTATTTTGTCAAGTTTCAATAAGCTAGCACAAACCGTGTTGGATTTAGAGTTCCAAATACATCTATCAATATAGGAGAAAACAGAGTGAAACCTAAAAATTCAAACTGTTACTGGAAACGAACGCTTCATCATAGAAGAACGAAATTTGGGGAACCAAGTCGCCTTAGTGTACTATTCATTACCTGAAAGTATCATCCTGTTTGGGTGAAAAAATATTTGCTGAGATTTCTGTAGATTCGTAATTTTGGGAAGCTTGGCAACCCCTTTCCATGAAAGTGTTTCTCGCCAGTCACTGCTTAGGGCTACATCATCAGGAAACAAAACATAGAGATAGAACTTGAAACTACTTTATTGTGTCAAGTTTCAAGAAGCTAGCACAAACCGTGTTGGATTTAGAGTTCCAAATACATCTATCAATATAGGAGAAAACAGAGTGAAACCTAAAAATTCAAACTGTTACTGGAAACGAACGCTTCAACATAGAAGAACGAAATCTGGGGAACCAAGTTGCCTTAGTGAACTGCTCATTACCTGAAAGTATCATCCATTTTGGGTGAAAAAATATTTGCTGAGATTTCTGTAGATTCGTAATTTTGGGAAGCCTGGCAACCCCTTTCCATGAAAGTGTTTCTCGCCAGTCACTGCTTAGGGCTACATCAAGAGGAAACAAAACATAGAGATAGAACGTGAAACTACTTTATTGTGTCAAGTTTCAAGAAGCTAGCACAAACCGTGTTGGATTTAGAGTTCCAAATACATGTATCAATATAGGAGAAAACAGAGTGAAACCTAAAAATTCAAACTGTTACTGGAAACGAACGCTTCAACATAGAAGACCGAAATCTGGGGAACCAAGTCGCCTTAGTGTACTGATCATTACCTGAAAGTATCATCCAGTTTGGGTGAAAAAATATTTGCTGAGATTTCTGGAGATTCGTAATTTTGGGAAGCCTGGCAACCCCTTTCCATGAAAGTGTTTCTCGCCAGTCACTGCTTAGGGCTACATCAAGAGGAAACAAAACATAGAGATAGAAGGTGAAACTACTTTATTGTATCAAGTTTCAAGAAGCTAGCACAAACCGTGTTGGATTTAGAGTTCCAAATACATCTATCAATATAGGAGAAAACAGAGTGAAACCTAAAAATTCAAACTGTTACTGGAAATGAACGCTTTAACATAGAATAACGAAATTTGGGGAACCATGTCGCCTTTGTGTACTGATCATTACCTGAAAGTATCATCCAGTTTGGGTGAAAAAATATTTGCTGAGATTTCTCTAGATTCGTAATTTTGGGAAACTTGGCAATCCCTCTCCATGAAAGTGTTTCTCGCCAGTCACTGCTTAGGGCTACAAAAAGAGGAAACAAAACATAGAGATAGAACGTGAAACTACTTTATTGTGTCACGTTTCAAGAAGCTAGCACAAACCGTGTTGGATTTAGAGTTCCAAATACATCTATGAATATAGGAGAAAACAGAGTGAAACCTAAAAATTCAAACTGTTACTGGAAACGAACGCTTCAACATAGAAGAACGAAATTTGGGGAACCAAGTCGCCTTAGTGTACTGATCATTACCTGAAAGTATCATCCAGTTTGGGTGAAAAAATATTTGCTGATTTTCTCTAGATTCGTAATTTTGGGAAACTTGGCAACCCCTTTCCATGAAAGTGTTTCTCGCCAGTCACTGCTTAGGGCTACAAAAAGAGGAAACAAAACATAGAGATAGAACGTGAAACTACTTTATTGTGTCACGTTTCAAGAAGCTAGCACAAACCGTGTTGGATTTAGAGTTCCAAATACATCTATCAATATAGGAGAAAACAGAGTGCAACCTAAAAATTCAAACTGTTACTGGAAACGAACGCTTCAACATAGAAGAACGAAATCTGGGGAACCAAGTCGCCTTAGTGTACTGATCATTACCTGAAAGTATCATCCAGTTTGGGTGAAAAAATAATTGCTGAGATTTCTGGAGATTCGTCATTTTGGGAAGCCTGGCAACCCCTTTCCATGAAAGTGTTTCTCGCCAGTCACTGCTTAGGACTACATCAAGAGGAAACAAAACATAGAGATAGAAGGTGAAACTACTTTATTGTGTCAAGTTTCAAGAAGCTAGCACAAACCGTGTTGGATTTAGAGTTCCAAATACATGTATGAATATAGGAGAAAACAGAGTGAAACCTAAAAATTCAAACTGTTACTGGAAACGAACGCTTCAACATAGAAGAACGAAATTTGGGGAACCAAGTCACCTTAGTGTACTGATCATTACCTGAAAGTATCATCCAGTTTGGGTGAAAAAATATTTGCTGAGATTTCTGGAGATTCGTCATTTTGGGAAGCTTGGCAACCCCTTTCCATGAAAGTGTTTCTCGCCAGTCACTGCTTAGGGCTAAAAAAGAGGAAACAAAACATAGAGATAGAACGTGAAACTACTTTATTGTGTCACGTTTCAAGAAGCTAGCACAAACCGTGTTGGATTTAGAGTTCCAAATACATCTATGAATATAGGAGAAAACAGAGTGAAACCTAAAAATTCAAACTGTTACTGGAAACGAACGCTTCAACATAGAAGAACGAAATTTGGGGAACCAAGTCGCCTTAGTGTACTGATCATTACCTGAAAGTATCATCCAGTTTGGGTGAAAAAATATTTGCTGAGATTTCTCTAGATTCGTAATTTTGGGAAACTTGGCAACCCCTTTCCATGAAAGTGTTTCTCGCCAGTCACTGCTTAGGGCTACAAAAAGAGGAAACAAAACATAGAGATAGAACGTGAAACTACTTTATTGTGTCACGTTTCAAGAAGCTAGCACAAACCGTGTTGGATTTAGAGTTCCAAATACATCTATCAATATAGGAGAAAACAGAGTGCAACATAAAAATTCAAACTGTTACTGGAAACGAACCCTTCAACATAGAAGAACGAAATCTGGGGAACCAAGTCGCCTTAGTGTACTGATCATTACCTGAAAGTATCATCCAGTTTGGGTGAAAAAATATTTGCTGAGATTTCTGGAGATTCGTCATTTTGGGAAGCCTGGCAACCCCTTTCCATGAAAGTGTTTCTCGCCAGTCACTGCTTAGGACTACATCAAGAGGAAACAAAACATAGAGATAGAAGGTGAAACTACTTTATTGTGTCAAGTTTCAAGAAGCTAGCACAAACCGTGTTGGATTAAGAGTTCCAAATACATGTATGAATATAGGAGAAAACAGAGTGAAACCTAAAAATTCAAACTGTTACTGGAAACGAACGCTTCAACATAGAAGAACGAAATTTGGGGAACCAAGTCACCTTAGTGTACTGATCATTACCAGAAAGTATCATCCAGTTTGGGTGAAAAAACATTTGCTGAGATTTCTGGAGATTCGTCATTTTGGGAAGCCTGGCAACCCCTTTCCATGAAAGTGTTTCTCGCCAGTCACTGCTTAGGGCTACATCAAGAGGAAACAAAACATAGAGATAGAACGTGAAACTACTTTATTGTGTCAAGTTTAAAGAAGCTAGCACAAACCGTGTTGGATTTAGAGTTCCAAATACATCTATCAATATAGGAGAAAACAGAGTGAAACCTAAAAATTCAAACTGTTACTGGAAACGAACGCTTCAACATAGAAGACCGAAATCTGGGGAACCAAGTCGCCTTAGTGTACTGATCATTACCTGAAAGTATCATCCAGTTTGGTTGAAAAAATATTTGCTGATATTTCTGGAGATTCGTAATTTTGGGAAGCCTGGCAACCCCTTTCCATGAAAGTGTTTCTCGCCAGTCACTGCTTAGGGCTACATCAAGAGGAAACAAAACATAGAGATAGAAGGTGAAACTACTTTATTGTGTCAAGTTTCAAGAAGCTAGCACAAACCGTGTTGGATTTAGAGTTCCAAATACATCTATCAATATAGGAGAAAACAGAGTGAAACCTAAAAATTCAAACTGTTACTGGAAATGAACGCTTCAACATAGAATAACGAAATTTGGGGAACCATGTCGCCTTTGTGTACTGATCATTACCTGAAAGTATCATCCAGTTTGGGTGAAAAAATATTTGCTGAGATTTCTGGAGATTCGTAATTTTGCAAAGCCTGGCAACCCCTTTCCATTGAAGTGTTTCTCGCCAGTCACTGCTTAGGGCTACATCAAGAGGAAACAAAACATAGAGATAGAACGTGAAACTACTTTATTGTGTCAAGTTTCAAGAAGCTAGCACAAACCGTGTTGGATGTAGAGTTCCAAATACATCTATCAATATAGGAGAAAACAGAGTGAAACCTAAAAATTCAAACTGTTACTGGAAACGAACACTTCAACATAGAAGAACGAAATTTGGGGAACCAAGTCGCCTTAGTGTACTGATCATTACCTGAAAGTATCATCCAGTTTGGGTGAAAAAATATTTGCTGAGATTTCTGGAGATTCGTAATTTTGGGAAACTTGGCAACCCCTTTCCATGAAAGTGTTTCTAGCCAGTCACTGCTTAGGGCTACATCAAGAGGAAACAAAACATAGAGATAGAACGTGAAACTACTTTATTGTGTCAAGTTTCAAGAAGCTAGCACAAACCGTGTTGGATTTAGAGTTCCAAATACATCTATGAATATAGGAGAAAACAGAGTGAAACCTAAAAATTCAAACTGTTACTGGAAACGAACGCTTCAACATAGAAGAAGGAAATTTGGGGAACCAAGTCGCCTTAGTGTACTGATCATTACCTGAAAGTATCATCCAGTTTGGGTGAAAAAATATTTGCTGAGATTTCTGGAGATTCATCATTTTGGGAAGCCTGGCAACCCCTTTCCATGAAAGTGTTTCTTGCCGGTCACTGCTTAGGGCTACATCAAGAGGAAGCAAAACATAGAGATAGAACGTGAAACTACTTTATTGTGTCAAGTTTCAAGAAGCTAGCACAAACTGTGTTGGATTTAGAGTTCCAAATACATCTATCAATATAGGAGAAAACAGAGTGAAACCTAAAAATTCAAACTGTTACTGGAAACGAACGCTTCAACATAGAAGAACGAAATTTGGGGAACCAAGTCACCTTAGTGTACTGATCATTACCTGAAAGTATCATCCAGTTTGGGTGAAAAAATATTTGCTGAGATTTCTGGAGATTCGTCATTTTGGGAAGCCTGGCAACCCCTTTCCATGAAAGTGTTTCTCGCCAGTCACTGCTTAGGGCTACATCAAGAGGAAACAAAACATAGAGATATAACGTGAAACTACTTTATTGTTTCAAGTTTCAAGAAGCTAGCACAAACAGTGTTGGATTTAGAGTTCCAAATACATCTATCAATATAGGAGAAAACAGAGTGAAACCTAAAAAATTAAACTGTTACTGGAAACGAACCCTTCAACATACAAGAACGAAATCTGGGGAACCAAGTCGCCTTAGTGTACTGCTCATTACCTGAAAGTATCATCCATTTTGGGTGAAAAAATATTTGCTGAGATTTCTGGAGATTCGTAAATTTGGGAAGCCTGGCAACCCCTTTCCATGAAAGTGTTTCTCGCCAGTCACTGCTTAGAGCTACATCAAGAGGAAACAAAACAGAGAGATAGAACGTGAAACTACTTTATTGTGTCAAGTTTCAAGAAGCTAGCACAAACCGTGTTGGATTTAGAGTTCCAAATACATCTATCCATATAGGAGAAAAAGAGTGAAACCTAAAAATTCAAACTGTTACTGGAAACGAACGCTTCATCATAGAAGAACGAAATTTGGGGAACCAAGTCGCCTTAGTGTACTGATCATTACCTGAAAGTATCATCCAGTTTGGGTGAAAAAATATTTGCTGAGATATCTGGAGATTCGTAATTTTGCAAAGCCTGGCAACCCCTTTCCATGAAAGTGTTTCTCGCCAGTCACTGCTTAGGGCTACATCATCAGGAAACAAAACATAGAGATAGAACTTGAAACTACTTAATTGTGTCAAGTTTCAAGAAGCTAGCACAAACCGTGTTGGATTTAGAGTTCCAAATACATCTATCAATATAGGAGAAAACAGAGTGAAACCTAAAAATTCAAACTGTTACTGGAAACGATCGCTTCAACAGAGAAGAACGAAATCTGGGGAACCAAGTTGCCTTAGTGAACTGCTCATTACCTGAAAGTATCATCCATTTTGGGTGAAAAAATATTTGCTGAGATTTCTGGAGATTCGTAATTTTGGGAAGCCTGGCAACCCCTTTCCATGAAAGTGTTTCTCGCCAGTCACTGCTTAGGGCTACATCAAGAGGAAACAAAACATAGAGATAGAACGTGAAACTACTTTATTGTGTCAAGTTTCAAGAAGCTAGCACAAACCGTGTTGGATTTAGAGTTCCAAATACATCTATCAATATAGGAGAAAACAGAGTGAAACCTAAAAATTCAAACTGTTACTGGAAACGAACGCTTCAACATAGAAGACCGAAATCTGGGGAACCAAGTCGCCTTAGTGTACTGATCATTACCTGAAAGTATCATCCAGTTTGGGTGAAAAAATATTTGCTGAGATTTCTGGAGATTCGTAATTTTGGGAAGCCTGGCAACCCCTTTCCATGAAAGTGTTTCTCGCCAGTCACTGCTTAGGGCTACATCAAGAGGAAACAAAACATAGAGATAGAAGGTGAAACTACTTTATTGTGTCAAGTTTCAAGAAGCTAGCACAAACCGTGTTGGATTTAGAGTTCCAAATACATCTATCAATATAGGAGAAAACAGAGTGAAACCTAAAAATTCAAACTGTTACTGGAAATGAACGCTTTAACATAGAATAACGAAATTTGGGGAACCATGTCGCCTTTGTGTACTGATCATTACCTGAAAGTATCATCCAGTTTGGGTGAAAAAATATTTGCTGAGATTTCTCTAGATTCGTAATTTTGGGAAACTTGGCAACCCCTCTCCATGAAAGTGTTTCTCGCCAGTCACTGCTTAGGGCTACAAAAAGAGGAAACAAAACATAGAGATAGAACGTGAAACTACTTTATTGTGTCACGTTTCAAGAAGCTAGCACAAACCGTGTTGGATTTAGAGTTCCAAATACATCTATGAATATAGGAGAAAACAGAGTGAAACCTAAAAATTCAAACTGTTACTGGAAACGAACGCTTCAACATAGAAGAACGAAATTTGGGGAACCAAGTCGCCTTAGTGTACTGATCATTACCTGAAAGTATCATCCAGTTTGGGTGAAAAAATATTTGCTGAGATTTCTCTAGATTCGTAATTTTGGGAAACTTGGCAACCCCTTTCCATGAAAGTGTTTCTCGCCAGTCACTGCTTAGGGCTACAAAAAGAGGAAACAAAACATAGAGATAGAACGTGAAACTACTTTATTGTGTCACGTTTCAAGAAGCTAGCACAAACCGTGTTGGATTTAGAGTTCCAAATACATCTATCAATATAGGAGAAAACAGAGTGCAACATAAAAATTCAAACTGTTACTGGAAACGAACGCTTCAACATAGAAGAACGAAATCTGGGGAACCAAGTCGCCTTAGTGTACTGATCATTACCTGAAAGTATCATCCAGTTTGGGTGAAAAAATATTTGCTGAGATTTCTGGAGATTCGTCATTTTGGGAAGCCTGGCAACCCCTTTCCATGAAAGTGTTTCTCGCCAGTCACTGCTTAGGACTACATCAAGAGGAAACAAAACATAGAGATAGAAGGTGAAACTACTTTATTGTGTCAAGTTTCAAGAAGCTAGCACAAACCGTGTTGGATTAAGAGTTCCAAATACATGTATGAATATAGGAGAAAACAGAGTGAAACCTAAAAATTCAAACTGTTACTGGAAACGAACGCTTCAACATAGAAGAACGAAATTTGGGGAACCAAGTCACCTTAGTGTACTGATCATTACCAGAAAGTATCATCCAGTTTGGGTGAAAAAACATTTGCTGAGATTTCTGGAGATTCGTCATTTTGGGAAGCCTGGCAACCCCTTTCCATGAAAGTGTTTCTCGCCAGTCACTGCTTAGGGCTACATCAAGAGGAAACAAAACATAGAGATAGAACGTGAAACTACTTTATTGTGTCAAGTTTAAAGAAGCTAGCACAAACCGTGTTGGATTTAGAGTTCCAAATACATCTATCAATATAGGAGAAAACAGAGTGAAACCTAAAAATTCAAACTGTTACTGGAAACGAACGCTTCAACATAGAAGACCGAAATCTGGGGAACCAAGTCGCCTTAGTGTACTGATCATTACCTGAAAGTATCATCCAGTTTGGGTGAAAAAATATTTGCTGATATTTCTGGAGATTCGTAATTTTGGGAAGCCTGGCAACCCCTTTCCATGAAAGTGTTTCTCGCCAGTCACTGCTTAGGGCTACATCAAGAGGAAACAAAACATAGAGATAGAAGGTGAAACTACTTTATTGTGTCAAGTTTCAAGAAGCTAGCACAAACCGTGTTGGATTTAGAGTTCCAAATACATCTATCAATATAGGAGAAAACAGAGTGAAACCTAAAAATTCAAACTGTTACTGGAAATGAACGCTTCAACATAGAATAACGAAATTTGGGGAACCATGTCGCCTTTGTGTACTGATCATTACCTGAAAGTATCATCCAGTTTGGGTGAAAAAATATTTGCTGAGATTTCTGGAGATTCGTAATTTTGCAAAGCCTGGCAACCCCTTTCCATTGAAGTGTTTCTCGCCAGTCACTGCTTAGGGCTACATCAAGAGGAAACAAAACATAGAGATAGAACGTGAAACTACTTTATTGTGTCAAGTTTCAAGAAGCTAGCACAAACCGTGTTGGATGTAGAGTTCCAAATACATCTATCAATATAGGAGAAAACAGAGTGAAACCTAAAAATTCAAACTGTTACTGGAAACGAACACTTCAACATAGAAGAACGAAATTTGGGGAACCAAGTCGCCTTAGTGTACTGATCATTACCTGAAAGTATCATCCAGTTTGGGTGAAAAAATATTTGCTGAGATTTCTGGAGATTCGTAATTTTGGGAAACTTGGCAACCCCTTTCCATGAAAGTGTTTCTAGCCAGTCACTGCTTAGGGCTACATCAAGAGGAAACAAAACATAGAGATAGAACGTGAAACTACTTTATTGTGTCAAGTTTCAAGAAGCTAGCACAAACCGTGTTGGATTTAGAGTTCCAAATACATCTATGAATATAGGAGAAAACAGAGTGAAACCTAAAAATTCAAACTGTTACTGGAAACGAACGCTTCAACATAGAAGAACGAAATTTGGGGAACCAAGTCGCCTTAGTGTACTGATCATTACCTGAAAGTATCATCCAGTTTGGGTGAAAAAATATTTGCTGAGATTTCTGGAGATTCATCATTTTGGGAAGCCTGGCAACCCCTTTCCATGAAAGTGTTTCTTGCCGGTCACTGCTTAGGGCTACATCAAGAGGAAGCAAAACATAGAGATAGAACGTGAAACTACTTTATTGTGTCAAGTTTCAAGAAGCTAGCACAAACTGTGTTGGATTTAGAGTTCCAAATACATCTATCAATATAGGAGAAAACAGAGTGAAACCTAAAAATTCAAACTGTTACTGGAAACGAACGCTTCAACATAGAAGAACGAAATTTGGGGAACCAAGTCACCTTAGTGTACTGATCATTACCTGAAAGTAACATCCAGTTTGGGTGAAAAAATATTTGCTGAGATTTCTGGAGATTCGTCATTTTGGGAAGCCTGGCAACCCCTTTCCATGAAAGTGTTTCTCGCCAGTCACTGCTTAGGGCTACATCAAGAGGAAACAAAACATAGAGATATAACGTGAAACTACTTTATTGTTTCAAGTTTCAAGAAGCTAGCACAAACAGTGTTGGATTTAGAGTTCCAAATACATCTATCAATATAGGAGAAAACAGAGTGAAACCTAAAAAATTAAACTGTTACTGGAAACGAACCCTTCAACATACAAGAACGAAATCTGGGGAACCAAGTCGCCTTAGTGTACTGCTCATTACCTGAAAGTATCATCCATTTTGGGTGAAAAAATATTTGCTGATATTTCTGGAGATTCGTAAATTTGGGAAGCCTGGCAACCCCTTTCCATGAAAGTGTTTCTCGCCAGTCACTGCTTAGAGCTACATCAAGAGGAAACAAAACAGAGAGATAGAACGTGAAACTACTTTATTGTGTCAAGTTTCAAGAAGCTAGCACAAACCGTGTTGGATTTAGAGTTCCAAATACATCTATCCATATAGGAGAAAAAGAGTGAAACCTAAAAATTCAAACTGTTACTGGAAACGAACGCTTCATCATAGAAGAACGAAATTTGGGGAACCAAGTCGCCTTAGTGTACTGATCATTACCTGAAAGTATCATCCAGTTTGGGTGAAAAAATATTTGCTGAGATTTCTGGAGATTCGTAATTTTGGGAAGCGTGGCAACCCCTTTCCATGAAAGTGTTTCTCGCCAGTCACTGCTTAGGGCTACATCATCAGGAAACAAAACATAGAGATAGAACGTGAAAGTACTTTATTGTGTCAAGTTTCAAGAAGCTAGCACAAACCGTGTTGGATTTAGAGTTCCAAATACATCTATCAATATAGGAGAAAACAGAGTGAAACCTAAAAATTCAAACTGTTACTGGAAACGAACGCTTCAAAATAGAAGACCGAAATCTGGGGAACCAAGTCGCCTTAGTGTACTGATCATTACCTGAAAGTATCATCCAGTTTGGGTGAAAAAATATTTGCTGAGATTTCTGGAGATTCGTAATTTTGGGAAGCCTGGCAACCCCTTTCCATGAAAGTGTTTCTCGCCAGTCACTGCTTAGGGCTACATCAAGAGGAAACAAAACATAGAGATAGAAGGTGAAACTACTTTATTGTGTCAAGTTTCAAGAAGCTAGCACAAACCGTGTTGGATTTAGTGTTCCAAATACATCTATCAATATAGGAGAAAACAGAGTGAAACCTAAAAATTCAAAATGTTACTGGAAACGAACGCTTCAACATAGAATAACGAAATTTGGGGAACCAAGTCGCCTTAGTGTACTGATCATTACCTGAAAGTATCATCCAGTTTGGGTAAAAAAATATTTGCTGAGATTTCTCGAGATTCGTAATTTTGCAAAGCCTGGCAACCCCTTTCCATGAAAGTGTTTCTCGCCAGTCACTGCTTAGGGCTACATCAAGAGGAAACAAAACATAGAGATAGAAGGTGAAACTACTTTATTGTGTCAAGTTTCAAGAAGCTAGCACAAACCGTGTTGGATTTAGAGTTCCAAATACATCTATGAATATAGGAGAAAACAGAGTGAAACCTAAAAATTCAAACTGTTACTGGAAACGAACGCTTCAACATAGAAGACCGAAATTTGGGGAACCAAGTCGCCTTAGTGTACTGATCATTACCTGAAAGTATCATCCAGTTTGGGTGAAAAAATATTTGCTGAGATTTCTGTAGATTCGTAATTTTGGGAAGCTTGGCAACCCCTTTCCATGAAAGTGTTTCTCGCCAGTCACTGCTTAGGGCTACATCATCAGGAAACAAAACATAGAGATAGAACTTGAAACTACTTAATTGTGTCAAGTTTCAAGAAGCTAGCACAAACCGTGTTGGATTTAGAGTTCCAAATACATCTATCAATATAGGAGAAAACAGAGTGAAACCTAAAAATTCAAACTGTTACTGGAAACGATCGCTTCAACAGAGAAGAACGAAATCTGGGGAACCAAGTTGCCTTAGTGAACTGCTCATTACCTGAAAGTATCATCCATTTTGAGTGAAAAAATATTTGCTGAGATTTCTGGAGATTCGTAATTTTGGGAAGCCTGGCAACCCCTTTCCATGAAAGTGTTTCTCGCCAGTCACTGCTTAGGGCTACATCAAGAGGAAACAAAACATAGAGATAGAACGTGAAACTACGTTATTGTGTCAAGTTTCAAGAAGCTAGCACAAACCGTGTTGGATTTAGAGTTCCAAATACATCTATCAATATAGGAGAAAACAGAGTGAAACCTAAAAATTCAAACTGTTACTGGAAACGAACGCTTCAACATAGAAGACCGAAATCTGGGGAACCAAGTCGCCTTAGTGTACTGATCATTACCTGAAAGTATCATCCAGTTTGGGTGAAAAAATATTTGCTGAGATTTCTGGAGATTCGTAATTTTGGGAAGCCTGGCAACCCCTTTCCATGAAAGTGTTTCTCGCCAGTCACTGCTTAGGGCTACATCAAGAGGAAACAAAACATAGAGATAGAAGGTGAAACTACTTTATTGTGTCAAGTTTCAAGAAGCTAGCACAAACCGTGTTGGATTTAGAGTTCCAAATACATCTATGAATATAGGAGAAAACAGAGTGAAACCTAAAAATTCAAACTGTTACTGGAAACGAACGCTTCAACATAGAAGACCGAAATTTGGGGAACCAAGTTGCCTTAGTGTACTGATCATTACCTGAATGTATCATCCAGTTTGGGTGAAAAAATATTTGCTGAGATTTCTGTAGATTCGTAATTTTGGGAAGCTTGGCAACCCCTTTCCATGAAAGTGTTTCTCGCCAGTCACTGCTTAGGGCTACATCATCAGGAAACAAAACATAGAGATAGAACTTGAAACTACTTAATTGTGTCAAGTTTCAAGAAGCTAGCACAAACCGTGTTGGATTTAGAGTTCCAAATACATCTATCAATATAGGAGAAAACAGAGTGAAACCTAAAAATTCAAACTGTTACTGGAAACGAACGCTTCAACATAGAAGAACGAAATCTGGGGAACCAAGTTGCCTTAGTGAACTGCTCATTACCTGAAAGTATCATCCATTTTGGGTGAAAAAATATTTGCTGAGATTTCTGGAGATTCGTAATTTTGGGAAGCCTGGCAACCCCTTTCCATGAAAGTGTTTCTCGCCAGTCACTGCTTAGGGCTACATCAAGAGGAAACAAAACATAGAGATAGAAGGTGAAACTACTTTATTGTGTCAAGTTTCAAGAAGCTAGCACAAACCGTGTTGGATTTAGAGTTCCAAATACATCTATGAATATAGGAGAAAACAGAGTGAAACCTAAAAATTCAAACTGTTACTGGAAACGAACGCTTCAACATAGAAGACCGAAATCTGGGGAACCAAGTCGCCTTAGTGTACTGATCATTACCTGAAAGTATCATCCAGTTTGGGTGAAAAAATATTTGCTGAGATTTCTGGAGATTCGTAATTTTGGGAAGCCTGGCAACCCCTTTCCATGAAAGTGTTTCTCGCCAGTCACTGCTTAGGGCTACATCAAGAGGAAACAAAACATAGAGATAGAAGGTGAAACTACTTTATTGTGTCAAGTTTCAAGAAGCTAGCACAAACCGTGTTGGATTTAGAGTTCCAAATACATCTATCAATATAGGAGAAAACAGAGTGAAACCTAAAAATTCAAACTGTTACTGGAAATTAACGCTTCAACATAGAATAACGAAATTTGCGGAACCATGTCGCCTTTGTGTACTGATCATTACCTGAAAGTATCATCCAGTTTGGGTGAAAAAATATTTGCTGAGATTTCTGGAGATTCGTAATTTTGCAAAGCCTGGCAACCCCTTTCCATGAAAGTGTTTCTCGCCAGTCACTGCTTAGGGCTACATCAAGAGGAAACAAAACATAGAGATAGAATGTGAAACTACTTTATTGTGTCAAGTTTCAAGAAGCTAGCACAAACCGTGTTGGATTTAGAGTTCCAAATACATCTATGAATATAGGAGAAAACAGAGTGAAACCTAAAAATTCAAACTGTTACTGGAAACGAACGCTTCAACATAGAAGAACGAAATTTGGGGAACCAAGTCGCCTTTGTGTACTGATCATTACCTGAAAGTATCATCCAGTTTGGGTGAAAAAATATTTGCTGAGATTTCTGTAGATTCGTAATTTTGGGAAGCTTGGCAACCCCTTTCCATGAAAGTGTTTCTCGCCAGTCACTGCTTAGGGCTACATCATCAGGAAACAAAACATAGAGATAGAACTTGAAACTACTTAATTGTGTCAAGTTTCAAGAAGCTAGCACAAACCGTGTTGGATTTAGAGTTCCAAATACATCTATCAATATAGGAGAAAACAGAGTGAAACCTAAAAATTTAAACTGTTACTGGAAACGATCGCTTCAACATAGAAGAACGAAATCTGGGGAACCAAGTTGCCTTAGTGAACTGCTCATTACCTGAAAGTATCATCCATTTTGGGTGAAAAAATATTTGCTGAGATTTCTGGAGATTCGTAATTTTGGGAAGCCTGGCAACCCCTTTCCATGAAAGTGTTTCTCGCCATTCACTGCTTGGGGCTACATCAAGAGGAAACAAAACATAGAGATAGAACGTGAAACTACTTTATTGTGTCAAGTTTCAAGAAGCTAGCACAAACCGTGTTGGATTTAGAGTTCCAAATACATCTATCAATATAGGAGAAAACAGAGTGAAACCTAAAAATTCAAACTGTTACTGGAAACGAACGCTTCAACATAGAAGACCGAAATCTGGGGAACCAAGTCGCCTTAGTGTACTGATCATTACCTGAAAGTATCATCCAGTTTGGGTGAAAAAATATTTGCTGAGATTTCTGGAGATTCGTAATTTTGGGAAGCCTGGCAACCCCTTTCCATGAAAGTGTTTCTCGCCAGTCACTGCTTAGGGCTACATCAAGAGGAAACAAAACATAGAGATAGAAGGTGAAACTACTTTATTGTGTCAAGTTTCAAGAAGCTAGCACAAACCGTGTTGGATTTAGAGTTCCAAATACATCTATCAATATAGGAGAAAACAGAGTGAAACCTAAAAATTCAAACTGTTACTGGAAACGAACGCTTCATCATAGAAGAACGAAATTTGGGGAACCAAGTTGCCTTAGTGTACTGATCATTACCTGAAAGTATCATCCAGTTTGGGTGAAAAAATATTTGCTGAGATTTCTGGAGATTCGTAATTTTGCAAAGCCTGGCAACCCCTTTCCATTGAAGTGTTTCTCGCCAGTCACTGCTTAGGGCTTCATCAAGAGGAAACAAAACATAGAGATAGAAGTTGAAACTACTTTATTGTGTCAAGTTTCAAGAAGCTAGCACAAACCGTGTTGGATTTAGAGTTCCAAATACATCTATCAATATAGGAGAAAACAGAGTGAAACCTAAAAATTCAAACTGTTACTGGAAACGAACGCTTCAACATAGAAGAACGAAATTTGGGGAACCAAGTCGCCTTAGTGTACTGATCATTACCTGAAAGTATCATCCAGTTTGGGTGAAAAAATATTTGCTGAGATTTCTGTAGATTCGTAATTTTGGGAAGCTTGGCAACCCCTTTCCATGAAAGTGTTTCTCGCCAGTCACTGCTTAGGGCTACATCATCAGGAAACAAAACATAGAGATAGAACTTGAAACTACTTAATTGTGTCAAGTTTCAAGAAGCTAGCACAAACCGTGTTGGATTTAGAGTTCCAAATACATCTATCAATATAGGAGAAAACAGAGTGAAACCTAAAAATTCAAACTGTTACTGGAAACGATCGCTTCAACATAGAAGAACGAAATCTGGGGAACCAAGTTGCCTTAGTGAACTGCTCATTTCCTGAAAGTATCATCCATTTTGGGTGAAAAAATATTTGCTGAGATTTCTGGAGATTCGTAATTTTGGGAAGCCTGGCAACCCCTTTCCATGAAAGTGTTTCTCGCCAGTCACTGCTTAGGGCTACATCAAGAGGAAACAAAACATAGAGATAGAACGTGAAACTACTTTATTGTGTCAAGTTTCAAGAAGCTAGCACAAACCGTGTTGGATTTAGAGTTCCAAATACATCTATCAATATAGGAGAAAACAGAGTGAAACCTAAAAATTCAAACTGTTACTGGAAACGAACGCTTCAACATAGAAGACCGAAATCTGGGGAACCAAGTCGCCTTAGTGTACTGATCATTACCTGAAAGTATCATCCAGTTTGGGTGAAAAAATATTTGCTGAGATTTCTGGAGATTCGTAATTTTGGGAAGCCTGGCAACCCCTTTCCATGAAAGTGTTTCTCGCCAGTCACTGCTTAGGGCTACATCAAGAGGAAACAAAACATAGAGATAGAAGGTGAAACTACTTTATTGTGTCAAGTTTCAAGAAGCTAGCACAAACCGTGTTGGATTTAGAGTTCCAAATACATCTATCAATATAGGAGAAAACAGAGTGAAACCTAAAAATTCAAACTGTTACTGGAAACGAACGCTTCAAAATAGAAGACCGAAATCTGGGGAACCAATCGCCTTAGTGTACTGATCATTACCTGAAAGTATCATCCAGTTTGGGTGAAAAAATATTTGCTGAGATTTCTGGAGATTCGTAATTTTGGGAAGCCTGGCAACCCCTTTCCATGAAAGTGTTTCTCGCCAGTCACTGCTTAGGGCTACATCAAGAGGAAACAAAACATAGAGATAGAAGGTGAAACTACTTTATTGTGTCAAGTTTCAAGAAGCTAGCACAAACCGTGTTGGATTTAGAGTTCCAAATACATCTATCAATATAGGAGAAAACAGAGTGAAACCTAAAAATTCAAACTGTTACTGGAAACGAACGCTTCAACATAGAATAACGAAATTTGGGGAACCAAGTCGCCTTAGTGTACTGATCATTACCTGAAAGTATCATCCAGTTTGGGTAAAAAAATATTTGCTGAGATTTCTCGAGATTCGTAATTTTGCAAAGCCTGGCAACCCCTTTCCATGAAAGTGTTTCTCGCCAGTCACTGCTTAGGGCTACATCAAGAGGAAACAAAACATAGAGATAGAAGGTGAAACTACTTTATTGTGTCAAGTTTCAAGAAGCTAGCACAAACCGTGTTGGATTTAGAGTTCCAAATACATCTATGAATATAGGAGAAAACAGAGTGAAACCTAAAAATTCAAACTGTTACTGGAAACGAACGCTTCAACATAGAAGAACGAAATTTGGGGAACCAAGTCGCCTTAGTGTACTGATCATTACCTGAAAGTATCATCCAGTTTGGGTGAAAAAATATTTGCTGAGATTTCTGTAGATTCGTAATTTTGGGAAGCTTGGGAACCCCTTTCCATGAAAGTGTTTCTCGCCAGTCACTGCTTAGGGCTACATCATCAGGAAACAAAACATAGAGATAGAACATGAAACTACTTAATTGTGTCAAGTTTCAAGAAGCTAGCACAAACCGTGTTGGATTTAGAGTTCCAAATACATCTATCAATATAGGAGAAAACAGAGTGAAACCTAAAAATTCAAACTGTTACTGGAAACGATCGCTTCAACATAGAAGAACGAAATCTGGGGAACCAAGTTGCCTTAGTGAACTGCTCATTACCTGAAAGTATCATCCATTTTGGGTGAAAAAATATTTGCTGAGATTTCTGGAGATTCGTAATTTTGGGAAGCCTGGCAACCCCTTTCCATGAAAGTGTTTCTCGCCAGTCACTGCTTAGGGCTACATCAAGAGGAAACAAAACATAGAGATAGAACGTGAAACTACTTTATTGTGTCAAGTTTCAAGAAGCTAGCACAAACCGTGTTGGATTTAGAGTTCCAAATACATCTATCTATATAGGAGAAAACAGAGTGAAACCTAAAAATTCAAACCGTTACTGGAAACGAACGCTTCAACATAGAAGACCGAAATCTGGGGAACCAAGTCGCCTTAGTGTACTGATCATTACCTGAAAGTATCATCCAGTTTGGGTGAAAAAATATTTGCTGAGATTTCTGGAGATTCGTAATTTTGGGAAGCCTGGCAACCCCTTTCCATGAAAGTGTTTCTCGCCAGTCACTGCTTAGGGCTACATCAAGAGGAAACAAAACATAGAGATAGAAGGTGAAACTACTTTATTGTGTCAAGTTTCAAGAAGCTAGCACAAACCGTGTTGGATTTAGAGTTCCAAATACATCTATCAATATAGGAGAAAACAGAGTGAAACCTAAAAATTCAAACTGTTACTGGAAACGAACGCTTCAACATAGAATAACGAAATTTGGGGAACCAAGTCGCCTTAGTGTACTGATCATTACCTGAAAGTATCATCCAGTTTGGGTAAAAAAATATTTGCTGAGATTTCTGGAGATTCGTAATTTTGCAAAGCCTGGCAACCCCTTTCCATGAAAGTGTTTCTTGCCAGTCACTGCTTAGGGCTACATCAAGAGGAAACAAAACATAGAGATAGAACGTGAAACTACTTTATTGTGTCAAGTTTCAAGAAGCTAGCACAAACCGTGTTGGATTTAGAGTTCCAAATACATCTATCAATATAGGAGAAAACAGAGTGAAACCTAAAAATTCAAACAGTTACTGGAACGAACGCTTCAACATAGAAGAACGAAATTTGGGGAACCAAGTCGCCTTAGTGTACTGATCATTACCTGAAAGTATCATCCAGTTTGGGTGAAAAAATATTTGCTGAGATTTCTGGAGATTCGTCATTTTGGGAAGCCTGGCAACCCCTTTCCATGAAAGTGTTTCTCGCCAGTCACTGCTTAGGGCTACATCAAGAGGAAACAAAACATTGAGGTAGAACGTGAAACTACTTTTTTCTGTCAAGTTTCAAGAAGCTAGCACAAACCGTGTTGGATTTAGAGTTCCAAATACATCTATCTATATAGGAGAAAACAGAGTGAAACCTAAAAATTCAAACTGTTACTGGAAACGAACGCTTCATGATAGAAGAACGAAATTTGGGGAACCAAGTCGCCTTAGTGTACTGATCATTACCTGAAAGTATCATCCAGTTTGGGTGAAAAAATATTTGCTGAGATTTCTGTAGATTCGTAATTTTGGGAAGCTTGGCAACCCCTTTCCATGAAAGTGTTTCTCGCCAGTCACTGCTTAGGGCTACATCATCAGGAAACAAAACATAGAGATAGAACTTGAAACTACTTTATTGTGTCAAGTTTCAAGAAGCTAGCACAAACCGTGTTGGATTTAGAGTTCGAAATACATCTATCAACATAGGAGAAAACAGAGTGAAACCTAAAAATTCAAACTGTTACTGGAAACGAACGCTTCAACATAGAAGACCGAAATCTGGGGAACCAAGTCGCCTTAGTGTACTGATCATTACCTGAAAGTATCATCCAGTTTGGGTGAAAAAATATTTGCTGAGATTTCTGGAGATTCGTAATTTTGGGAAGCCTGGCAACCCCTTTCCATGAAAGTGTTTCTCGCCAGTCACTGCTTAGGGCTACATCAAGAGGAAACAAAACATAGAGATAGAAGGTGAAACTACTTTATTGTGTCAAGTTTCAAGAAGCTAGCACAAACCGTGTTGGATTTAGAGTTCCAAATACATCTATCAATATAGGAGAAAACAGAGTGAAACCTAAAAATTCAAACTGTTACTGGAAATGAACGCTTCAACATAGAATAACGAAATTTGGGGAACCATGTCGCCTTTGTGTACTGATCATTACCTGAAAGTATCATCCAGTTTGGGTGAAAAAATATTTGCTGAGATATCTGGAGATTCGTAATTTTGCAAAGCCTGGCAACCCCTTTCCATTGAAGTGTTTCTCGCCAGTCACTGCTTAGGGCTACATCAAGAGGAAACAAAACATAGAGATAGAAGGTGAAACTACTTTATTGTGTCAAGTTTCAAGAAGCTAGCACAAACCGTGTTGGATTTAGAGTTCCAAATACATCTATCAATATAGGAGAAAACAGAGTGAAACTTAAAATTCAAATTGTTACTGGAAACGAACGCTTCAACATAGAAGAACGAAATTTGGGGAACCAAGTCGCCTTAGTGTACTGATCATTACCTGAAAGTATCATCCAGTTTGGGTGAAAAAATATTTGCTGAGATTTCTGGAGATTCGTAATTTTTGGAAGCTTGGCAACCCCTTTCCATGAAAGTGTTTCTCGCCAGTCACTGCTTAGGGCTACATCAAGAGGAAACAAAACATAGAGATAGAACGTGAAACTACTTTATTGTGTCAAGTTTCAAGAAGCTAGCACAAACCGTGTTGGATTTAGAGTTCCAAATACATCTATGAATATAGGAGAAAACAGAGTGAAACCTAAAAATTCAAACTGTTACTGGAAACGAACGCTTCAACATAGAAGAACGAAATTTGGGGAACCAAGTCGCCTTAGTGTACTGATCATTACCTGAAAGTATCATCCATTTTGGGTGAAAAAATATTTGCTGAGATTTCTGTAGATTCGTAATTTTGGGAAGCCTGGCAACCCCTTTCCATGAAAGTGTTTCTCGCCAGTCACTGCTTAGGGCTACATCAAGAGGAAACAAAACATAGAGATAGAACGTGAAACTACTTTATTGTGTCAAGTTTCAAGAAGCTAGCACAAACCGTGTTGGATTTAGAGTTCCAAATACATCTATCAATATAGGAGAAAACAGAGTGAAACCTCAAAATTCAAACTGTTACTGGAAACGAACGCTTCATCATAGAAGAACAAAATTTGGGGAACCAAGTCACCTTAGTGTACTGATCATTACCTGAAAGTATCATCCAGTTTGGGTGAAAAAATATTTGCTGAGATTTCTGGAGATTCGTAATTTTGGGAAGCTTGGCAACCCCTTTCCATGAAAGTATTTCTCGCCAGTCACTGCTTAGGGCTACATCATCAGGAAATAAAACATAGAGATATAACGTGAAAGTACTTTATTGTGTCAAGTTTCAAGAAGCTAGCACAAACCGTGTTGGATTTAGAGTTCCAAATACATCTATCAATATAGGAGAAAACAGAGTGAAACCTAAAAATTCAAACTGTTACTGGAAACGAACGCTTCAACATAGAAGATCGAAATCTGGGGAACCAAGTCGCCTTAGTGTACTGATCATTACCTGAAAGTATCATCCAGTTTGGGTGAAAAAATATTTGCTGAGATTTCTGGAGATTCGTCATTTTGGGAAGCCTGGCAACCCCTTTCCATGAAAGTGTTACTCGCCAGTCACTGCTTAGGGCTACATCAAGAGGAAACAAAACATAGAGGTAGAACGTGAAACTACTTTTTTGTGTCAAGTTTCAAGAAGCTAGCACAAACCGTGTTGGATTTAGAGTTCCAAATACATCTATCAATATAGGAGAAAACAGAGTGAAACCTAAAAATTCAAACTGTTACTGGAAACGAACGCTTCAACATAGAAGAATGAAATTTGGGGAACCAAGTCGCCTTAGTGTACTGATCATTACCTGAAAGTATCATCCAGTTTGGGTGAAAAAATATTTGCTGAGATTTCTGGAGATTCGTAATTTTGGGAAGCCTGGCAACCCCTTTCCATTAAAGTGTTTCTCTCCAGTCACTGCTTAGGGCTACATCAAGAGGAAACAAAACATAGAGGTAGAACGTGAAACTACTTTATTGTGTCAAGTTTCAAGAAGCTAGCACAAACCGTGTTGGATTTAGAGTTCCAAATACATCTATCTATATAGGAGAAAACAGAGTGAAACCTAAAAATTCAAACTGTTACTGGAAACGAACGCTTCAACATAGAAGAACGAAATCTGAAGAACCAAGTTGCCTTAGTGAACTGCTCATTACCTGAAAGTATCATCCATTTTGGGTGAAAAAATATTTGCTGAGATTTCTGGAGATTCGTAATTTTGGGAAACTTGGCAACCCCTTTCCATGAAAGTGTTTCTCGCCAGTCACTGCTTAAGGCTACATCAAGAGGAAACAAAACATAGAGATAGAACGTGAAACTACTTTATTGTGTCAAGTTTCAAGAAGCTAGCACAAACCGTGTTGGATTTAGAGTTCCAAATACATCTATCAATATAGGAGAAAACAGAGTGAAACCTAAAAATTCAAACTGTTACTGGAAACGAACGCTTCATCATAGAAGAACAAAATTTGGGGAACCAAGTCACCTTAGTGTACTGATCATTACCTGAAAGTATCATCCAGTTTGGGTGAAAAAATATTTGCTGAGATTTCTGGAGATTCGTAATTTTGGGAAGCTTGGCAACCCCTTTCCATGAAAGTGTTTCTCGCCAGTCACTGCTTAGGGCTACATCATCAGGAAATAAAACATAGAGATATAACGTGAAAGTACTTTATTGTGTCAAGTTTCAAGAAGCTAGCACAAACCGTGTTGGATTTAGAGTTCCAAATACATCTATCAATATAGGAGAAAACAGAGTGAAACCTAAAAATTCAAACAGTTACTGGAAACGAACGCTTCAACATAGAAGACCGAAATCTGGGGAACCAAGTCGCCTTAGTGTACTGATCATTACCTGAAAGTATCATCCAGTTTGGGTGAAAAAATATTTGCTGAGATTTCTGGAGATTCGTAATTTTGGGAAGCCTGGCAACCCCTTTCCATGAAAGTGTTTCTCGCCAGTCACTGCTTAGGGCTACATCAAGAGGAAACAAAACATAGAGATAGAACGTGAAAGTACTTTATTGTGTCAAGTTTCAAGAAGCTAGCACAAACCGTGTTGGATTTAGAGTTCCAAATACATCTATCAATATAGGAGAAAACAGAGTGAAACCTAAAAATTCAAACTGTTACTGGAAATGAACGCTTCAACATAGAAGAACGAAATTTGGGGAACCATGTCGCCTTTGTGTACTGATCATTACCTGAAAGTATCATCCAGTTTGGGTGAAAAAATATTTGCTGAGATTTCTGGAGATTCGTAATTTTGCAAAGCCTGGCAACCCCTTTCCATTGAAGTGTTTCTCGCCAGTCACTGCTTAGGGCTACATCAAGAGGAAACAAAACATAGAGATAGAACGTGAAACTACTTTATTGTGTCAAGTTTCAAGAAGCTAGCACAAACCGTGTTGGATTTAGAGTTCCAAATACATCTATCAATATAGGAGAAAACAGAGTGAAACCTAAAAATTCAAACTGTTACTGGAAACGAACGCTTCAACATAGAAGAACGAAATTTGGGGAACCAAGTCGCCTTAGTGTACTGATCATTACCTGAAAGTATCATCCAGTTTGGGTGAAAAAATATTTGCTGAGATTTCTGGAGATTCGTAACTTTTGGAAGCTTGGCAACCCCTTTCCATGAAAGTGTTTCTAGCCAGTCACTGCTTAGGGCTACATCAAGAGGAAACATAACATAGAGATAGAACGTGAAACTACTTTATTGTGTCAAGTTTCAAGAAGCTAGCACAAACCGTGTTGGATTTAGAGTTCCAAATACATCTATGAATATAGGAGAAAACAGAGTGAAACCTAAAAATTCAAACTGTTACTGGAAACGAACGCTTCAACATAGAAGAACGAAATTTGTGGAACCAAGTCGCCTTAGTGTACTGCTCATTAGCTGAAAGTATCATCCATTTTGGGTGAAAAAATATTTGCTGAGATTTCTGGAGATTCGTCATTTTGGGAAGCCTGGCAACCCCTTTCCATGAAAGTGTTTCTCGCCAGTCACTGCTTAGGGCTACATCAAGAGGAAACAAAACATAGAGATAGAACGTGAAACTACTTTATTGTGTCAAGTTTCAAGAAGCTAGCACAAACCGTGTTGGATTTAGAGTTCCAAATACATCTATCAATATAGGAGAAAACAGAGTGAAACCTAAAAATTCAAACTGTTACTGGAAATGAACGCTTCAACATAGAAGAACGAAATTTGGGGAACCAAGTCACCTTAGTGTACTGATCATTACCTGAAAGTATCATCCAGTTTGGGTGAAAAAATATTTGCTGAGATTTCTGGAGATTCGTCATTTTGGGAAGCCTGGCAACCCCTTTCCATGAAAGTGTTTCTCGCCAGTCACTGCTTAGTGCTACATCAAGAGGAAACAAAACATAGAGATATAACGTGAAACTACTTTATTGTTTCAAGTTTCAAGAAGCTAGCACAAACCGTGTTGGATTTAGAGTTCCAAATACATCTATCAATATAGGAGAAAACAGAGTGAAACCTAAAAATTCAAACAGTTACTGGAAACGAACGCTTCAACATAGAAGACCGAAATCTGGGGAACCAAGTCGCCTTAGTGTACTGATCATTACCTGAAAGTATCATCCAGTTTGGGTGAAAAAATATTTGCTGAGATTTCTGGAGATTCGTAATTTTGGGAAGCCTGGCAACCCCTTTCCATGAAAGTGTTTCTTGCCAGTCACTGCTTAGGGCTACATCAAGAGGAAGCAAAACATAGAGATAGAACGTGAAACTACTTTATTGTGTCAAGTTTCAAGAAGCTAGCACAAACCGTGTTGGATTTAGAGTTCCAAATACATCTATCAATATAGGAGAAAACAGAGTGAAACCTAAAAATTCAAACTGTTACTGGAAACGAACGCTTCAACATAGAAGAACGAAATTTGGGGAACCAAGTCGCCTTAGTGTACTGATCATTACCTGAAAGTATCATCCAGTTTGGGTGAAAAAATATTTGCTGAGATTTCTGGAGATTCGTAACTTTTGGAAGCTTGGCAACCCCTTTCCATGAAAGTGTTTCTAGCCAGTCACTGCTTAGGGCTACATCAAGAGGAAACATAACATAGAGATAGAACGTGAAACTACTTTATTGTGTCAAGTTTCAAGAAGCTAGCACAAACCGTGTTGGATTTAGAGTTCCAAATACATCTATGAATATAGGAGAAAACAGAGTGAAACCTAAAAATTCAAACTGTTACTGGAAACGAACGCTTCAACATAGAAGAACGAAATTTGGGGAACCAAGTCGCCTTAGTGTACTGATCATTACCTGAAAGTATCATCCAGTTTGGGTGAAAAAATATTTGCTGAGATTTCTGGAGATTCATCATTTTGGGAAGCCTGGCAACCCCTTTCCATGAAAGTGTTTCTCGCCAGTCACTGCTTAGGGCTACATCAAGAGGAAGCAAAACATAGAGATAGAACGTGAAACTACTTTATTGTGTCAAGTTTCAAGAAGCTAGCACAAACCGTGTTGGATTTAGAGTTCCAAATACATCTATCAATATAGGAGAAAACAGAGTGAAACCTAAAAATTCAAACTGTTACTGGAAACGAACGCTTCAACATAGAAGAACGAAATTTGGTGAACCAAGTCACCTTAGTGTACTGATCATTACCTGAAAGTATCATCCAGTTTGGGTGAAAAAATATTTGCTGAGATTTCTGGAGATTCGTCATTTTGGGAAGCCTGGCAACCCCTTTCCATGAAAGTGTTTCTCGCCAGTCACTGCTTAGGGCTACATCAAGAGGAAACAAAACATAGAAATATAACGTGAAACTACTTTATTGTTTCAAGTTTCAAGAAGCTAGCACAAACAGTGTTGGATTTAGAGTTCCAAATACATCTATCAATATAGGAGAAAACAGAGTGAAACCTAAAAAATCAAACTGTTACTGGAAACGAACGCTTCAACATACAAGAACGAAATCTGGGGAACCAAGTCGCCTTAGTGTACTGCTCATTACCTGAAAGTATCATCCATTTTGGGTGAAAAAATGTTTGCTGAGATTTCTGGAGATTCGTAATTTTGGGAAGCCTGGCAACCCCTTTCCATGAAAGTGTTTCTCGCCAGTCACTGCTTAGGGCTACATCAAGAGGAAACAAAACATAGAGATAGAACGTGAAACTACTTTATTGTGTCAAGTTTCAAGAAGCTAGCACAAACCGTGTTGGATTTAGTGTTCCAAATACATCTATGAATATAGGAGAAAACAGAGTGAAACCTAAAAATTCAAACTGTTACTGGAAACGAACGCTTCATCATAGAAGAACGAAATTTGGGGAACCAAGTCGCCTTAGTGTACTGATCATTACCTGAAAGTATCATCCAGTTTGGGTGAAAAAATATTTGCTGAGATTTCTGGAGATTCGTAATTTTGGGAAGCGTGGCAACCCCTTTCCATGAAAGTGTTTCTAGCCATTCACTGCTTAGGGCTACATCAAGAGGAAACAAAACATAGAGATAGAACGTGAAACTACTTTATTGTGTCAAGTTTCAAGAAGCTAGCACAAACCGTGTTGGATTTAGAGTTCCAAATACATCTATGAATATAGGAGAAAACAGAGTGAAACCTAAAAATTCAAACTGTTACTGGAAACGAACGCTTCAACATAGAAGAATGAAATTTGGGGAACCAAGTCGCCTTAGTGTACTGATCATTACCTGAAAGTATCATCCAGTTTGGGTGAAAAAATATTTGCTGAGATTTCTGGAGATTCGTAATTTTGGGAAGCCTGGCAACCCCTTTCCATTAAAGTGTTTCTCTCCAGTCACTGCTTAGGGGTACATCAAGAGGAAACAAAACATAGAGGTAGAACGTGAAACTACTTTTTTGTGTCAAGTTTCAAGAAGCTAGCACAAACCGTGTTGGATTTAGAGTTCCAAATACATCTATCTATATAGGAGAAAACAGAGTGAAACCTAAAAATTCAAACTGTTACTGGAAACGAACGCTTCATGATAGAAGAACGAAATTTGGGGAACCAAGTCGCCTTAGTGTACTGATCATTACCTGAAAGTATCATCCAGTTTGGGTGAAAAAATATTTGCTGAGATTTCTGTAGATTCGTAATTTTGGGAAGCTTGGCAACCCCTTTCCATGAAAGTGTTTCTCGCCAGTCACTGCTTAGGGCTACATCATCAGGAAAAAAAACATAGAGATAGATCGTCAAACTACTTTATTGTGTCAAGTTTCAAGAAGCTAGCACAAACCGTGTTGGATTTAGAGTTCCAAATACATCTATGAATATAGGAGAAAACAGAGTGAAACCTAAAAATTCAAACTGTTACTGGAAACGAACGCTTCAACATAGAATAACGAAATTTGGGGAACCAAGTCGCCTTAGTGTACTGATCATTACCTGAAAGTATCATCCAGTTTGGGTAAAAAAATATTTGCTGATTTTTCTGGAGATTCGTAATTTTGCAAAGCCTGGCAACGCCTTTCCATGAAAGTGTTTCTCGCCAGTCACTGCTTAGGGCTACATCAAGAGGAAACAAAACATAGAGATAGAACGTGAAACTACTTTATTGTGTCAAGTTTCAAGAAGCTAGCACAAACCGTGTTGGATTTAGAGTTCCAAATACATCTATCAATATAGGAGAAAACAGAGTGAAACCTAAAAATTCAAACTGTTACTGGAAACGAACGCTTCAACATAGAAGAACGAAATTTGGGGAACCAAGTCGCCTTAGTGTACTGACCATTAACTGAAAGTATCATCCAGTTTGGGTGAAATATATTTGCTGAGATTTCTGTAGATTCGTAATTTTGGGAAACTTGGCAACCCCTTTCCATGAAAGTGTTTCTCGCCAGTCACTGCTTAGGGCTACAAAAAGAGGAAACAAAACATAGAGATAGAAGGTGAAACTACTTTATTGTGTCACGTTTCAAGAAGCTAGCACAAACCGTGTTGGATTTAGAGTTCCAAATACATCTATCAATATAGGAGAAAACAGAGTGAAACCTAAAAATTCAAACTGTTACTGGAAACGAACGCTTCAACATAGAAGACCGAAATCTGGGGAACCAAGTCGCCTTAGTGTACTGATCATTACCTGAAAGTATAATTCAGTTTGGGTGAAAAAATATTTGCTGAGATTTCTGGAGATTCGTCATTTTGGTAAGCCTGGCTACCCCTTTCC